>NC_063059.1:35358677-35513202 GCF_018812025.1 Megalobrama amblycephala | reverse complement strand
ACGATTAATCCGATCGCCACCAAACTCGGTCAGCATGAAGTCAAGACACTGATGATTAAAAATTGCCAGCGGATTTTTGATATCTCGAACGGTTTGGCCGTGGCGAGGCAACGAATTTATGGCGAGAAAAGGGAAACAGGAAATGTGTTATAACTTCTGCATACATTGATTGATCTTTATGAAACTTCACGAGTGTGTTGGTTGTAATAGTCCGATCACATGGATGTGACTATTGTGAGTCAAAGTTATACTGCCACCAACTGGCAGCAGGAAGCGTGTCACTTTCAAAATGCTTTGAGATCACCATCTTATTTTTTATCCGATTTGCTTCAAACTTCACCACAATAATGTCAAAACATGGCAGATGTAGACCTATGAAAAGAATTGTGATATCTCAAACATAGTTGCCTTGGCAACACGTCAAACTTTAATAATATTCTTGGGCGTTTTTGAAGCCGTTAACATGCTTCAAATTGGATGAAACTCGACACACATATCATTATTGTCATACAGTAGATATGGACAAAGCCTTAGAAACGGGCGGGGAGCAGGGGCTCTGCAGCGCCACCTTTTGACAAAAGTGGGGGGTTTAGTTTAACCTACAGTCACCAAGCTCGGTACACTTATTGTTCTCATTAAACTGGACAACTTTCTCATTTACAGTCATTAGCTCTGACCAACAGGAAGTCAGATATTTTGGTTTAAATGTGGATTTTTCAAACATTCTTACGCACACACTTAAGCTCTCTTAGACGTAGGGTCTCAGTCCTCCTACCCCCCTCCTTCTGTGTGTGTGTGTGTGTGTGTGTGTTTGAGTGAAAGTGAGAGAGAAAGTTTTACAGCCTCACTGTGCTTAAGAGTTTATTCTCAACCCTTAATCAAACACATCTGAAGCAGCTAATCAGGCCAGTTCATCTGTAGGCCACTGACAAATATTATTACATTATTAGTTTGATAATTAGGGTAATTCAAATATAAAACACACTGCAAAAGCATGCTTTTGGTGCATAAGATTGGGGCACAAACAACAGCTCAGGGAGGTCAAAAACATAAACTGTCAATTTTTCTTTCATGTTTTATTTTCAGACATCATGAGAATTACATAACGCTTGGTATTGTAATATAACATGTTATAACAAAAATATCTATGGCAAGAGCTCTTTTCAGCAGCTGCTTTCTATCCTCCAGAATATTTTATTTTGTCTCTTTGCATACTGCTGTAATAGTATGAAAAAGGACAGCATATACTGCACATTGTGGTCTGTTTTTTCTATATAATTTACAATACATCCCATTAATAATTCACTGGAATGCACAAAGAATCTCCTCAAAGCCTCACGTCTCTTTCCAGGTTTGTTTCACAGGTAAATACAATTTATTAAAATGGAAATCACTTTGAAATAGTATCACACAATGCTGAAGTTCATGAACATTTTTATTAAGGCAACGTATTACATAATGCATATATATCACTATAGCATATGTTCAACTCATCCGTTATTGCTGTGGAAAGAATCACACCTTTTCATGGCCTGTTGAAATTACCTTGTTGATGCTTTCACACTTTTAAATGTCCATTTATTGTTCGTTGGTTGAAGGGTGAGTAGAATAATGTCATCTCATTGTACCCAGTTTAAAAATAAAACGCATTACTGCGTTCATAGTGTCTATCACTGACTGTTTACAGCTTAACGTAAATTACTCCCATAATTTGTGGAAAGCGTCATGGGGCGTTGGAATAAGGGTGGATACAACATCAGCAATCACAGGCATTAAGGCTAAATTAGATTTCTCAGAGCACGGTGAAGTTTGCACAAATAACAGTATGTAATTTACTCTAGAATTTTTTAGGGTTTGTCTGAGAAAAAACAGACATGGCAGAGTAGGATGATATTTTGCACTCATTGTTTGATTTAAATTAAATTACTATTGAATGTTTAGTAATTGAACCTGAATTAATTCAAAATGAAGGTACTATATTTCAGATCAGTAAAAAGATTAAAAAAAAACTGTCAGTCTTTGTCTTTTTCTAAGTTTGAATGACAAAATAGCTGTGTTAGGCACTGAATAAAGCGGATTGATTCTATGTTTTCATTGCATGAGTTTTAATGTACTGTAAAACTTGGAAAATAAAATTGCATTGTTTAGGGTACAATGCAATATTTTGTGTGTAGTTATTTATTTGTAAATATTATGATATAATCAATTTTAAAATAATAGTTTGGTATAACACAACATTTACTTATAGTGCACAGCCTTAATATGGTTTGAAAGAAATATGTGTATGAATTTAATAAGGTATTGGCAGTAGGAGTAAAAAAAATTAAAAATCATGTATTTTTCATCTTAAAGGAGGCAAGCTGACAAGGAAATATATGTAAGAAAATATTTGTTATTCTAAAACTTGATCTAAAGTGTAAAATTGTAGTGTAATAGCAGTCTTCTGGCAGTTGAAATTGTTCAAAGTTAATAATATGCTGTTTGGACCAAAAACACTAAAAACTTGGCTGAAGTAAAATCTGCTGCAGTAAATGTGGTGTGAAATTGACATAGACCGTTTATGTTTAACCATTTTAAATGCCCATTGCCCGCCGTGCAGTTGCCCTGAAGCCACCGGGGTGGCGGTGCCACCGGGCTTTGGCCCGTCATCGCTGCTCGCAGCTATATTTAGGGCCCAAGCGAAAATTCGCGCAGGGCCCTCTTGTTCTTCTAAGGATTATTATTATTTTTTTTATTTTTTTTTTCCGTCTTCCGGGGCTTTTTGGGGGCCTTAACATGCTCAAAAACTCTTGAAAATTGGCACACACATTGGAATCCGTGGCCATTAGGACGCCGGAGAGGCTGGTACCCGGGCGTGGCAGGGGGGCTCGACAGCGCCCCCTTGAAAAAAGTCTGAAAATTTGGTCCATATATTAAACACGCTTGCACGTATTAGTATGAAACTCAGTACACATAATTGCAGTAAATGTGGAGTGAATTTGACATAGTCCTTTGATGTTTAACCGTTTTAAGTGCCTATTGCCCGCTGTGCACAGTTGCCCTGAAGCCACCGGGGTGGCGGTGCCACCGGGCTTGGGCCCGCCATCGCTGCTCGCAGCTATATTTATTATTATTATTATTATTATTTTTTACGTTTTGGGGTTTTTTGGGGCCCTTAACATGCTCAAAAACTCTTGAAATTTTGCACACGGGTCAGAACCCGCGGCCATTACAGCCGGACAGAAGCTGGTACCTGGGCGTGGCAGGGGGGCTCGACAGCGCCCCCTTGAATGGGGTCCGAAAACATGGTCCATATATCAAACATGCTTGCACATACAAGTATAAAACTCAGTACACATATAGACCTCATCGGGCCGAACAACTTTCGTGCTCTAAGTTATACGTCACCTCAACAGGAAGTCAGCTATTATGGGTTGTTTGAAAAACGCATGCTCTGGAATTTGATATACTCCTCCTAGACGATTAATCCGATCGCCTCCAAACTCGGTCAGCATGAAGTCAAGACATCGATGATGAAAAATTGCCAGCGAATTTTTGATATCTCGAACGGTTTGGCCGTGGCGAGGCAACAAATTTATGGTGAGAAAAGGGAAACAGGAAGTGTGTTATAACTTCTGCATACATTGATTGATCTTTATGAAACTTCACAAGTGTGTTGGTTGTATTAGTCCGATCACATGGATGTGACTATTGTGAGTCAAAGTCATATCGCCACCAACTGGCAGCAGGAAGTGTGTCACTTTCAAAATGCATTGAGTTCACTCTGTTATGTTTACCTGATTTACTTCAAACTTCATCAGTGTAATGTCAATACACAGCAGATGTAGACCTGTGACAGGATTCTTGATATTTTAAATATTGTTGCCATGGCAACACGTCAAACTTTAATAATATTCTTGAGTGTTTTTGATGCTCTTAACATGCTTCAAATTGCATGAAACTCGACACACACATCAATATTGTCAACCAGTAGACATGGACAAAGCCATAGCAATGGGCGTGGTGAAGTGGCTCAGTAGCGCCACCTTTTGACAAAAGTGGGGGGGGGGTTAGTTTTTCCTACAGTCACCAAACTCGGTACACATATTGTTCTTATCAAGCCGGACAATTTTCTAATTTACATTCATTAGCTCCGACCAACAGGAAGTCAGCTATTTTGGTTTGAATGTTGATTTTTTGAAAAAACAGGCTATGAATTTTATACTACTACTCCTACAGGGTTTATACAATTTACACCAAACTTTTTTAACTTGTTGCTAATACATTGAAGTTGTTGAATTGCAAACGGATTTTGGATATCTCAAATGGTTTGGCTGTGGCGAGGCAACGAATTTATAGCAAGAAAAGGGAAACAAAGTGTTATAACTTCTGCATACATTAATTGATTTTGATGAATCTTCGGCTGTGGGTTCGTTATACAAGGCTGATCATATAGATGTGACTATTGTGAGTCAAAGTTATAGCGCCACCAACTGGCAGCAGGAAATGTGTTACTTTCAGCATGCTTTGAGATCACCATCTTATTTTTACCCTATTTGCTTCAAACTTCATTTAAATAATGTCAAAACATGACAGATGTAGACCTTTGAAAAGAATCGTGATATCTCAAACACAGTTGCCTTGGCAACGCATCAAACTTTAATATTGGTTTTGAATGCTTTTGAGACCCTTAGCATGCTTCAAATTGTTTGAAACTCCACACACACATCAGGATTGTTAGCCAGTAGACATGGGCAAAGCCTTAGAAACAGGCAGGGAGGAGGGGCTCTATGGCGCCACATTATAGTGCAGTAAATGTGGTGTGAATTTGACATAGTCCTCTTATGCTTAACTGTTTTAAATGCCCATTGCCCGCCGTGCACAGTTGCCCTGAAGCCACCGGGGTGGCAAAACATGGCAGATGTAGACTTTTGAAAAGAATTGCCACCGGGGTGGCAAAACATGGCAGATGTAGACTTTTGAAAAGAATTGTGATATCTCAAACATAGTTGCCTTGGCAACACGTCAAACTTTTATAATATTCTTGGGCGTTTTTGAAGCCGTTAACATGCTTCAAATTGGATGAAACTCGACACATATATCATTATTGTCATACAGTAGGTATGGACAAAGCCTTAGAAACGGGCGGGGAGCAGGGGCTCTGCAGTGCCAATTTCGAAATGCCACACTTCCTGTGGCCAACAGATGGCATTTTGATCATCACTGAATATCGACATATTGATGTCTTCAGGCAAGGACTATCATCGAACGTGAAGTTTGAAGCAGATCGGACATTTTAAAGGATTAAGGAAATTAATCCAACGCCATGGTACAATGAGCACACTCGGGCCCTAAAGGTAGCAGTCAGAAAAATGAAGCGCAGCAGGAAGAAAACAAAACTAGAAGTATTTCACATTTTGTGGAAACAGAGAATGATTGAGTACAGAAAGGCCTTAAAATCTGCTAGATCTACCTATTTTTCAAAACTTTTAGAAGGAAATAAACACAACCCAAGGTATTTATTTGATACAGTGGCTAAATTAACAAGAAATAAAGCTTCAACTTCTGATGTTTCCAAAGAGCACAGCAGTAATGACTTTATGAACTTCTTTACTTGCAAGATTGATAATATTAGAGAAACAGTTATAACCATGTAACCGTCTACTACAGTATCGCGTCAGACAGTGCATTGTAGTGTCCCTGAGGAAAAATTCAATTCATTTACTGCTTTAGGAGAGGAAGAATTGTCTAAACTTGTTAAATCATCAAAATCAACAACATGTATGTTAGACCCTATACCGACTAAGATATTAAAAGAGATGCTTCCAGAGGTCATAGATCCTCTCTTCTTAATATCGTCAATTCATCTTTATCACTAGGATACATACCAAAAACTTTTAAGCTGGCTATTATTAAACCTCTTATTAAAAAAACCACAACTTGATCCTAGAGAATTAGTCAATTACAGGCCGATCTCAAATCTCACTTTTCTGTCAAAAATACTTGAAAAGGCAGTATCATCACAACTGTGTTTCTTTTTAGAAAGAAATAGTATCTGTGAGGATTTCCAGTAGTAGTACTGAGAGTGCTCTCTTTAGAGTTACTAATGATTTGCTCTTATCATCAGATCGTGGTTGTATCTCTCTATTAGTGTTACTGGATCTTAGTGCTGCATTTGACACTATTGATCACAATATTCTTTTAAATAGACTCGAAAATTATGTTGGCATTAGTGGAATTGCATTGTCATGGTTCAAATCATACTTATCTGACTGTTATCGGTTTGTAGTAGTAAACGAAGAAATGTCATATCGATCACAAGTTCAATATGGAGTACCGCAAGGCTCAGTACTAGGACCGTTGCTTTTCACTCTGTACATGCTGCCCTTAGGAGATATCATTACGAAGCACGGCGTTAGTTTTCACTGTTACGCTGATAATACTCAGCTCTATATTTCTTCGCGCCCTGGCGAAACTTACCAATTCACAAAATTAACAGAATGCATAGCTGATATAAAAAAATTGGATGACCAGTAATTTCCTACTACTAAATTCAGAAAAAACAGAGATTCTAATTTTTGGACAAAAACTTCTTCACATAATAGAATACTGTCTAACACTTGATGGATGCTCTGTTAAGTCTTCCTCATCAGTTAGGAACCTGGGTGTGCTCTTTGATACCAATCTTTCATTTGAAGGCCATGTTTCTAGCATCTGTAAAACCGGATTCTTCCATCTTAAAAATATATGTAAACTACGACATATGCTGTCAGTGAAAAATGCAGAACAGTTAGTTCATGCGTTCATGACCTCAAGGCTAGATTACTGCAACGCTTTACTGGGTGGTTATTCTGCTCGCCTGATAAATAAACTACAGCTCGTACAAAATGCAGCAGCTAGAGTTCTTACTAGAACTAGGAAGTATGACCATATTAGCCCAGTGTCAACACTGCATTGGATTCCTGTTAAAGTCAAGTCACCTTTATTTATATAGCGCTTTTTACAATCTAGATTGTGTCAAAGCAGCTTTACATTGATAACTGGTACATTATTTTGGCTGCACAGCAGCTCTTAAAGAATAGTGTCAATGCAGGCAGATCAAAGCACTGTTGAATATCAAATGTCAAGTCAAATGTCAAGTGTCCCCAACTAAGCATGCCAAAGGCGACAGCGGCAAGGAACCCAAACTCCAACAGGTGACATCAGGTGGCAAACAAGTGGCAAATAGGTGTTAAAATGGAGAAAAAAAACCTTGGGAGAAACCAGGCTTAGTCGGGGGGTCAGTTCTCCTCTGGCGAACAGTGCTTTGTCATGATTCAGGTTGCTATCATAAGTCCGATAGGATCGCAACATTCAAAGTATTTATTTCAGTTCCATCCAGTTGAGGATCGTATTCATTATGCCGGTATGGATGGTTGTTAAGGAGCTGCGCCACTGGTTGTCGTGTTGATGAGGCCTTCACAGTGGATGGTCTAGTTGATTCAATCTCTGCTGATACTTCAGGGCTGCGTTGTGGTCGTGTCAAGCTATAAGAGCAAGTACAAGCTTTCCTGGGGTTTCTGTGGAGGGAACAGTCCATAAACTGATGCTATATGCAGATGACATATTGTTGTTTGTCTCAGAGCCTCAAAAGTTAGTGCCATGTTTGCTGGAGATTATTAATTAATTTTCTAAGCTTTCTAGTTACAAAGTTAACTGGTCAAAGTCTAAAGCTCTTCCTTTGACAGCTTATTGCCTTATGTCTTTTTTCCAGCCTGCTCCCTTTCAGTGTCCCAAACAAGGAATGAGATACCTTGGTATTCTCTTCTCTCATAAACTTAAAGATTTAGTAAAGGTGAATTTAGAACCATTACTACAAAAAATGTCAAATTATATAGGGCGGTGGTCATCACTAAATTTGTCTCTTTGGGGCAAGGTGAATGTTCTTAAAATGAACTGCCTTCCAAGAATTAATTATTTACTTCAGTAAATCCCAATAGAGATTCCTCTGCAATATTTTAAACAGTTTGATAAGCTAACCAAGTTATTTCTTTGGAATAATAAGCACCCACGGTTGCATATGAGTAAGTTGCAATAGCCGGTTGACAAAGGAGGACTGGGGCTTCCTAAACTTTTGTTTTATTATTACACCTTTAGTCTGAGATATTTGGCTCATTGGTCCCTCCCCCCAGAGAGGGCACCACCTTGGTTTAATGTTGAACGAACTATCTTACCTCCCCTTCCACCACTGCAATGCTTGTCCATTAAGTCTCACCCAATAATATAATAACTATATTCAAGATGTGTCAGGATGCTGCTTTTCATTTTGTCCTAAGTTTACATCTTAGCAGACCCGCTTTTATTAAGTGCTAATGTTGAGATGACCGAGTGGATTCAAATAAGTATTATGATAGGGAGACAAATTATTATGAGGGGATGGTGGTCATTAGGTTCACCATCTTTTCAAGAATGGGTTGCAGAATTGGGGAAGGTGGCAGCATATGAAAAAATGTCACAGATTACTCAAAAAAATTGTGGTTTATGAGAGAAGGTGGGGTAGATATTTGGCATTTCTTGAGGATCTCTAAAGTCCTTGTGGTGAGAGACATAGTAAGAATGTAAATGATTTATTCTGTTATATTTTGTGCTTTCTTTCTCCTTTTTTTTAATTTCAAGTTGATTGTATTTATTTGTGTCTGTTAGCTCTACAATAGCAATCTACAAATAATTGTACCTGACACGTTGTATGAGTGGGCTTGGGGGAGGGGTTTACAAAACATTTAATTATCTGTAAATTTAATATATTGTTTGCCCATTGAAGGAAATAAAAAGTATGAATCATAAAAAAGAATCTGTTTTTTTTGTTTTTTTTAAATCTAGTAGTAAGAAAATATTGGTCATCCAATTTTTTATATCAGCTATACAGTCCGTTAATTTTGTGAACTGGTAAGTTTCGTTAGGGCTCGAAGAAATATAGAGCTGAGTATCATCAGCATAACAGTGAAAACTAACGCCATGCTTCGTAATGATATCTCCCAAGGGTAACATGTACAGAGTGAAAAGCAATGGTCCTAGTACTGAGCCTTGCGGTACTCCATATTGAACTTGTGATCGATATGACATCTCTTCATTTACTACTACAAACTGATAACATTCAGATAAGTATGATTTGAACCATGCCAATGCAATTCCACTAATGCCAACGTAATTTTCAAGTTTAACAGAACGTTGTAGTCGATAGTGTTGAATGCAGCATCCAGTAACACTAATAGAGAGATACAGCCACGATCTGATGATAAGAGCAAATCATTTGTAACTCTAATGAGAGCAGTCTCAGTACTATGATGCGGTCTAAATCCTGACTGGAAATCCTCACAGATGCCATTTCTTTCTAAAAAGGAACATAGTTGCGATGATACTGCCTTTTCTAGTATTTTGACAGAAAAGTAGATTCAAGATTGGCCTGTAATTGACTAATTCTCTAGGATCAAGTTGTGTTTTTTTAATAAGATGTTTCATAATAGCCAGCTTAAAAGTTTTCAGTACGTATCCTAGTGATAAAGATGAATTAACAATATTAAGAAGAGGGGATCTATGACCTTTGGAAGCATCTCTTTCAATAGCTTAGTCGGTATAGGGTCACATACATGTTGTTAATTCTGATGATTCAACAAGTTTAGAAAATTCTTCCTCTCCTATAGCAGCGAATGAATTGAATTTTTCCTCAGGGACACTTTTAAGCAGATACTACAGTATCTGACGCGATACTGTAGTAGAAGGTTGCATGGTTAACAATAAGGAGTTAACCTTATAATAATCGGCATTTAAGTGATAGAAGCATCTGATTTGGGCACTAATAAACAGGACATACTCTATGAACTGACTGTTCACCGCTAGTCCATGTTGCAGCATTTACTCAATTTCAGATCTCATTATGTCACGCTTGCTTGGGTTTACACTATAGGGATTTTGCTTGACTGTGGAAGACGCACCAACATCAATGTCATGTTTTAGCACAGTGGTTCTGCCAGACACATCAGAAAAGAGTGAGGGATATTCACGTATCAGTCTAATAATATGCTCACTCTGTTTTTTTGTCAAGTGTGCAAGAAAACTCTGTAGCACTAATCTCCAAGCACTAACGGGCTCAAGAAGGTGGATTGGTTTTTAGCAGATTTCATTGTCATGGTTTTATTCAGGGTTAGAGATCGCAAACCCAAATAGGACCAATCAGCTGTGAGTAAAGCGACATGTATCTGATGCAATAAAGCCACTCCCCCTGTATCTCTCGCTCCAAATTAAAGCAGTTTAGTAAAAGAAATGTAGAGACAAAATTGCTCATCTTTAGCTACTATTTATGTTATATGAATTATAATTATGTACAATTCATATAATATATTCATATAATTATTATATTAATTGAAAATGAATATTAAACTTTGCTTTTAAATTCATATAAATATAATACATGCTTTAATATATAAAGCCTCCTTCTTTGATTCACATGTATCAATATAGTCAGATATTTACTTTCAACAGCCTTCTCAAACTTTAACTGCAGCAGCAGTGTTTATTCCTGCCTTGTAAATGCGATTAATTTAATGATATTTTTCATAACAATCTCTTAAGCTTCTGAAGAGAAGTGAATTGCGTGGTTCTCTCATGAGACGTGAATCAAACAGACCCTCTGCATGTTCTGTTTGACTGGCTGTTTGCCGTACTTGTCACACTTTCAGGTGCACACACTTCAGAGTTAATCACAAACCCTATATCAAACCTGAGTAGACAAAGAACATTTATAGTGAGTGTAAGACCACTGAACCTGATGTAAACCAGGTTGGATTTATTTGGATTTGTCAATTCTACCTGAAACCTCGAACCTACTCTGAAACTCAGAGTTTATTCAGCTAGCTTCATGCAACAGGCCACTTTTCTCCTATGACCTGCAAAGAAATTAAGTCTGCTTTATTCTGTATTTTAACCCTTGTGTCTGCTTTAGTTTCTCTGTTTTTGAAAGCTTGGCTTCCTACATTTTGATGTACTTTGTTGCTTTTTTACCTTCAGTAAAGATTATTTGTTTTTTTGGAATTTCACAACTCACTGCGCATTACTCTTCTGCTCCTGGGTTCATTCATTGGAGAGTTAGCTCAGTTGGAAAGTGTTAAGACTCTGAGCATGAGAGACCTGCATTTGATGCCCCCGCATAAGACATCTGTAGTACATAATGGTCTGAATACTTAGGATGATTTGATTTGATTTTGAACGTTATAAGAATGTGATAAGACTTGCAAATAAATTTCTATGTGTGTTTGTGTGTGTGTGTCTTTATAGTCCTGCCTAGTAATGGATCCATCTGGCAGGTTGTCCTGTGAAGAGCTTCTAGAGCTGCCATACTTCCAGGAGGATGGGGGAACGGGATGGGGCAGAGAAAATGATCATCTCGGAAGACGCTATGAGAAAGGCCTAAGACGCAGACCTCCAGGGGTATGAATCTACAGTAAATAAACAAAAACAAAAAAAAAACAATTCACAAACTCAAAAAAAGTTTTTAAAAAAGAAAAGAAAAGAAAAGAAAAGAAAAGAAAAGAAAAGAAAAAAGACTTTGATTCCAAATCAAATTCCTGTTTTAAATAAATTATTATTATATATATATATATATTTTTTTTTTTTGCATTATGTAATTTTCAAAACAAATTTGCATTCCCTCCCCATTCTCATAAATGTAATGCAAAAAAAAATATACAAAAACACTGCATAGGGTCATTCCGTGTTAAGATGTTCCGTGTTAAGTTTTCCGTGTCATTCCGTGTTACATTTCGAAAAACTTCCCGGCCCAAATTTTTGATTTTGTTAATATTTTTTTCTGGAGAAAGACAAACATAAATAGTGATGAAAACCAAAATACTAAATGTAATGGGTGTATATTGACTGAGTAATCCACTATTATGCAGAGGCAGGTCAAAATTATCTTAATGCAGTTCCATGAGTAAATTGGTAAGTTGTATACATTTGGCCAAAAACCAAATGTGGGTCACTTTACATACAGCTGATACTTTTTTTCTTTTAAAGAGGAATATCTGAACAACAAACAATGTTGAAACTAGAAATGTATCTTGTTTTTTTTTTTCTATCAACACAATTGCATATATAGATTAAAGCTGGGAGTAGTGTTGTTTTTTGCGGCCTGTTTTAATTTTAGTTTTAGTCTAGTCTTTGTGTCAAACTGTCATTTTAGTTTTATTAGTTTTAGTTACGTTCATACTCTTTTTAGTCTAGTCAAGTTTCAGTCGACTAAAAGTCTGAGCATTTTAGTCTTATTTTAGTCAGAATTATCCATGACTATTTTCGTCTAGTTTTAGTCGACGAAAACTGATGACATTTAGTCTAGTTTTAGTCAATGAAAATTGTATTTTAGTCTCTTTTTAGTACTGCAATTCTATTTAACCCAGTCAGTATAGTATAAGTAACTAGTAGTATAGATGAAACCAAAATTTTCTTTTAGCCAAACCCATTTCAAACAAGGTTATCTTATTATATTATTGTTACCTTATATCCAAGAATACATCCATTCCAGACACGGAAGACGCTCTGAATGAATTTACAACATATTTATTTTACCAACCAAACATGTTAGAAGTACACACACATAAATTTAAATAAAATAAATAAAAACAATAAATAAAATAAAAAATAAAATAGCATTACATGACAATGCCAGAAAAAAATTAATACATTCAAGTTTAACAAAGAGAAACAAGGTGCTTGAATGCTCGATCTACAATAACATACTAAATAGTGCAAATAAAAAGTGTGTATCTGTTCTTTTTATTGCTTGTAAACACACTTTGCATCATAAAAACTATTAAAAGATATAACTCTCAAATGGTTTGGACTTTAGAGAGATATAATGGGATGGGAAACACTGGCTGCATACAGTGGAATTTGTTGACAGAAAAGAACAAACAGTACTGAATTATGCCAACTACTGAACCAAATAACCAGCAGTCTCAACAGCAACTACATAAACTGTAACCTCCTGGATGTGTTATTTTAACAAAAAAACAAAACTGTCCAGTACACATTACTCTTTGGCTATATTTTTTATATCAGATTTTCTTTTCTTTTCTTTTCTTTTCTTTTCTTTTCTTTTCTTTTCGATTGCCATAAAACCCACATTTGTCAAACTGTTAAAAGTCTACACCTTCAGCTTTCAGCTGTTAACACTGTGTGTTGGTTCTGTTCAGGCCAGCCATTAACTACTACTTAGGCTTGTTTACTTTGAGGAAAGCGCTTCTTTCCAAAATGGTCCTAGCCCTGTTCCTGCGGCCACAATTGAGGTAACCAGTTACACTAAACACCCTCTCTGTAAATGCCTGAGAGTGGCATCGCCAGGAGGTCCAAGACCAGAGGTTTCAGTGTTGGAAATGCAGTGGAACAACACTGAGTTAACCAATACTCAATGCCGGATTCCTCAACCTCAGCACTAGTAGCAGCAGTCTGGTGGGACTTGGACAGCCCCTCTTTATATTTTAAAATCTCCTGCCTAATGTTTGTTGTCTTGGCTGTCTTGGGCCTCAAAGGACATTTGGCACTGAAGAACTTAAATCTACACCGTTTTGCGGGGGTTGACTCTGGAGCCTCTGTACCCTCATTTGCAACTTGTTCATCATCGGTCAACTGCTCTAGATGCACAAGATGAGCAATGTAGTCCTCTGCCTTTCTGACAAGATTCTGTACTTCGTTGTCATCATTTTTCCAGAAGGGTTTCAGCTACACAAGGTCCACAAAGCATGCTGCTGCAGGAAGTGGTGAGAAGTTGTCAGCCATTATGTCAAGAAACACACTAAAGCACCTATCCATGCTGGACAGCATCTTCTAGCCAGAGTGGTTGCATCTTTGTAGGTTCGCCCATGTGCAAGCGAGAACTCCGACAGGTGGTTTTTGAGATCCAGGAGTGCTGGCATAACAAGGGAAAGTGATTGAATGTCACTTTCAAGCAACTTAATGTGCTCCGCAAATGGCAGAAGAAGGTCTCTCAGCATCCCGATCTTCTGCCACTCACTGGGCTGCAGGCTGTCCCAGCCCATGGACTCAGCCACAGCTGTGAGGTGCTCAACTTCAAGACAGCGTGAAATCATAGCAAAGCAACTTGACCGCCTGGTGGGACAGTCTTTTACCAGAACCAGAGCACACTTCTGCAGCAGCCGCACTGTGGCGACAGATGACTTCCTAAATTTGTTCACCAAGTGCCTCACTTTCTCCAACAGCCTTTGGATTGGGGATTCCTTCTGGACCATATTCACTACAAGCTGTACGGTGTGAACCATGCATGGTGTCCTCTCTATGACTCCGTAGTCGTATCTACATGGAAATAATAATAAAAAAAAAACAAATGTACATATTTAACCATTTTAGCCCTTACATTATTGAACTAAATGAAACAGTTCTAGTAGTTAAGTTCCTATGAGCTTCAGTCTTTATGTATATGAAATTAAATCTATATAAACCATCTAATCTAAATCTAAATCTAATAAACCATTTTCATTTTCATCTTTTAAACATCAGACTAGCATAATTTTTAATCTTTTAACTTTCTATGGAATTTTTTTTTTATTCATAAAAAAAAAAAAAATATGACAAGTTACATAAATGTTGAATGAATTATATTGTATATAGTATTTTTTCTGTTTCTTACTGTCCCCTTGTGTTTTTACTCTTTATATGTAAAGTGTTTGTTGTGTACTTTGAGAGCAAAGACTAACCGGAGTCAAATTCCTTGTTTGTATATGCAAACCTGGCCAATAAAGCTGATTCTGATTCCGAATTAATAGCATAATTTCATACACAAACTTACCTTACCTGTCATCCTCCTCTCCTTTCTGATGCTCATAGTCATCATTGGCATCGTCGTGCTCTGCCTCTGAGTCCTCTTCAGAAGTTGTGGCAACTTCTGCATGTGTGTGGAACGAAGCCACCATATTGCTGTTATTGTCAGTAATTGTTGTGAGGACCTTCTCTCTGGGGATCCCCCATTTTTCCATTGACTCCTCCACAAGTGTACTAATCGACTCTGCGGTGTGAGGGTGAACCATCTCCTTCGGGTTGAAGTAACAGGCGCTGACTCCCAGGAAGGATGCTGTAAGCCCCTTTTTAGTCCAAATATCCAACCCTATAGTTATCCTATGTGCTGTGGCCAGGTTTTGTTTGATCTTTTCTTTCTCTTCTTTGTACATTTTGTCAGTAAAGTTTAAAATTTTTGGCACTTTGAACTTTTTGTCCATTTTTGCCATCATGGCGATGAACTCCTCATCTTCAACAATTCATGCTGGGAGTCCTGTGCGGCCTATCCACTGCGCTATCCCCTCCTCTTTGGTACGTTGCTCAAGGGAGTTGTCGTTGTACAGTACCTCCTTATGGCAAAGAAATCCTGAGCACTAGTTGGCTTGTCCATCTTCTTGGGTGGGACTTGCTTCACTGGTGCTATTTCTGGAATCTAGCACAGGAATAGATACAATGTCAGGACAGATGCAGCCTCTGGAAAATCTAACTGTAGCATAAATCCTTGCTATGATTTTTACCATAATAAATCAACCTCTGAGTGAGTGACTTGACTGACCGTAAAAGAAAAAAAAAAGGTCTACATAATCAAAACATAAGTAGTCTAAGCAGTAGTCTCGGCAGGCATGTTAATGCCAGTACCATTTGTTTAAATATATTGGTCTAGAATAAGGTATTCAAAGGCATGTTGTTGATGCCAAATTCAATTCAGTGTGATTGCTATGTGAATGACAAAACTAGCTACAGTATTTGGCCAACAAGGGATGCTTAGTATAAATGGAGTCGTTCAGTCAGGTAGGAACTAAGAACCCACTTTACACTCTCTCATACAAACAAATACACACACACACACTAGTCACACATGTTAACCCACTTTACACTCTCTCACAAACAAATATACACACACACGCTAGTCACACATGTTTTCAGTTGTTTTCAGCTCCAGTGGCTAATGTTTAAAGCTAATGTCTAAAGCTAACGTTAAAATGAGACACATTAACCACAGCCTCATGAATTGGCATGAGCTTTCTAAAATAGAAAGTAATGTTACATTAATGTCTTGACTTACCTCAATTTCATTATGGAATGCCTTGAGATGTCTCTTAAGGTTCGTGGTGATTTTTCCTGTGATTTTGTGGCCGCATTTCTCCCCATCTTTTTCCACAACACATTCCGTTTTCTTTTCCACTTCTATGTAACGAAAGTTTTTCCAAATGTCATTTCTTCTTTTTCTCCCAAAGGCGAACCCCGGCTGGCCGGCCATCAGTCCCTTTCTCTGTGTCAGACTTAACTTTGTTTGTTGTCATTTACTCTAACTCACCGCAGCTGCATCTTCTAAATAATGCCACGAGTGGGGCTTGAGGAAGTAACGTTGCCTGCGTCTGCGCAGTGCGACCTGATGCAGCCCCTGAAGTGAGCCACTAAACGAGACAAAATAACGTGATAAAGGTTCGTTGACGACGATATTTAGTCATAATTTTCATTGACGAAAGCAACACTAGCTGCAAGCAGCGATGAAAGGGCCCTCACACCCGGGCTCACCGCCACCCTTTGACATCAGGAAAACAGTGAACAGTGGGTGACATGCGTGTAAATACAGGAGAATTATGGCCAAGTCATTTCAAATTGCCACACTTCCTGCTGCCAACAGGTGGTGCTTTGACCATAACTGAATATTGCAATGTAGATGTCTTCAGGCCAGGACTATTATCAAACATGTGAAGTTTGGAGCAGATCAGGCATTGTATGCCCGAGTTACTACAACTTCCTGTTTTGTGCCGTTAATCGCATACATTAGCACTTGACCAAGTGTTGCATGATTTAACGTGTTTCTAGTATGTTTGGTACTTTGTGGCATATTGAAATGTGTTTCTGGAAGTGAATTAAAGTATAAAGCATACCATTTCCTTTTGCCAGCAGGTGGTGCTATGACTAACTGAATATTGGCATATAGATGTCTTTAAGCCAGGACTCTTATCACACATGTGAAGTTTGGGGCAGATCTGACATTTTATGCCTGAGTTACAACAGCTTCCTCTTTCATGGCGAAACATCAGATTTTGTCAGGCTGCCACGGACATGCCCTCCAATGAAAACTCAAGATCTTTGTAATTTAACATGGCTAAAGCCTTAAGATTAGATAGACCATATATGATGTGGTTCTGTTTGAATCTCTATGAGGACTTAATCACAGTGTAAAACATGTAATTTCCCTTTGCTGGCAGGTGGCGCTATGACTGTAACTGAACATTGGCATGTAGATGTCTTCAGGCCAGGACTCTAATAAAACATGTGAAGATTATAGCAGGTCCAACATTGTATAACCCAAGTTACAACAACTTCCTGTTTCATGGCAAAACTGGAAATGGCAAAAACTGCACAAATTTTGCAAAGAAAATTCAAAATATCTGACTTCCTTTTGATTTTCAGATTTTGCTCCAAGAAACTTTTTTTGTTGAAGTTTTGTAGGTGGCGCTATCAAGCCATTTTGCCACACCTAATTCTGAAACCCATATCATATGTAAATTTTCACCACTTCTGACGCATCTGCAAAGTTTAAGGTGTTTTCAAGCATGTTTAGGCCCTCAAAAATGTGATTCCTGATAATTTACTCACCCCCATGTCTTCCAAGATTTCCATGTCCTTCTTTCTTCAGTCAAAAAGAAATTAAGGTTTTTGATGAAAACATTCCAGGATTATTCTCCTTATAATGGACTTCAAGGGCCTCCAAACAGTTGAAGGTCAAAATTACAGTTTCAGTGCAGCTTCAAAGGGCTTTAAATGATATCAGACGAGGAATAATGGTGTTATCTAGCGAAACGATGGGTCATTTTCTGAAAAATTGTAAAAAAAAAATTGAAGAATACAAAAGTGCGGTTTTGGCGGAACCACTTAGAATGCAATCATTTGTTTATATAAAGCATATACATTTACATTTTTTTCGAAAATGACCGATTGTTTCGCTAGATAAGACCCTTATTCCTTGTCTGGTATCATTTAAAGCTGCACTGAAACTGTAATTTTGACCTTTATAAGGTCCATTATAAGGAGAATAATCCTGGAATGTTTTCATCAAAAACCTTAATTTCTTTTCGACCGAAGAAAGAAAGACATGATCATCTTGGATGACATGGGAGTGAGTAAATTATCAGGAAAATTTTATTTGAAAGTGAACTAATCCTTTAAGACTAGACTGACCATATATGATGTGCTTCTGGTTAAATCTCTATGAGGAGTTAATCACAGTGTAAAACATGTCATTTCCTGTTACCCGCAGGTGGTGCTTTGACTGTAACTGAATATTGCCATGTAGATGTCTTCAGACCAGGACTCTAATAAAACATGTGAATTTCGGGGCAGATCGGACATTGTATGCCCGAGTTACAACAACTTCCTGTTTCCTGGTGAAACATCGAACTTTGTCAGGCCACCACAGACACACCCTTCAGCGAAAACTCTAGATCTTCGCAATTTAACATCTCAAAGGCCTTTAGATTAGACTGACCAAATACGATGTTGATCTGATTAAAGCTTTAGGAGGAGTTTGTTAAAGTACAACGTGTGGAAATGGTAAAAACTGCCAAAATTTTGCTAAGAAAATAAAAATATCTCACTTCCTGTTGGGTAGCATGAAGGGCGCTTAATTAAAATTCTGTAGGTGGCACTATCGAGCCATTTTGCCTTTAAGAACGCTCCGTTCTCGTCTGGGTCTCTTCTCGAGGGAAGAGAGTTCAGCATCTGGGCTTGGTGGTTCGGTCCCGCACGTGCTGAGGCAGGGCGGAGACTCAGATCACGGGGCTCACAGATGGAGCTCGCTGGACTGGTTGAGAGGGGTGTGACCGCTCATGCTGTTCGGCAGCTCGCGAGAGTGAGCTGCTGGGAGAGGATGCATTAGGTGTGTTCGACATCGGCTGCGGCTGGATGCAACCGATCGGCGAGAGTAGCCGTGTGCAGGCGGGGAGGAGCTGAAAACGTCTTGTCTTATGTTTGTAACCCTAGTTCCCTGAATAAGGAAACGAGACGCTGCGTAGTCGCTTTGGAAACGCCTCTGCGTGTTACGTCTTGAAGCACCCGTGCAATCGAACCAATAGTGTGATGGGACGTCAGAGCGGGTGACGTCACGGACCAGGAAACTATAAAGCACCCCTGAGAACAAAGAACGCTAGCTTCTGATATGGATGAAGCAGATGCTCACAGGCGTGCAGGGAGTATGGCTAAGCTACGCAGCGTCTCGTTCCCTTATTCAGGGAACCAGGGTTACAAACGTAACCCGAGACGTTCCCTTTCATGCGAACATCGACGCTGCGTAGTCGCTTTGGGAACGCTATCCCAACTAGGCCATAAGACCAAGTGCCTGTCTGTTATCTCTGTGACAAAAGCAAAAGACCCTGGAGTGGAGCCCAAATCAAGGTTGTAGAACCTAATGAAGGTATGCTGGGAAGACCACCCAGCTGCATCACAAATTTCGGAGATGGGAACCCCCGAGATTAAAGCCTTTGAGGCAGCCATACCCCTAGTCGAATGTGCCCGGACAGCCAAGGGTGAAGGCTGTCCGGATGACTCATAGGCAAGAGAGATGGCCTCGACCACCCACTTGCTCATCCTCTGCTTAGATGCTGGGCCCCCTTTTTTAGGGGACCCATAACAGACAAATAGTTGATCAGTTTTTCGCCACAGGGCAGCTCTGTGGACGTAAGTGTCTAAAGCCCTCACTGGGCAAAGCAGGTTTAATTTTTCCTGATCCGAGTTTATAAAAGGTGGAGGACAGAAGGCCTGCAGTACAATGGGCCCTGGGACATTCGTGGAGACCTTGGGTACATAGCCAGGTCTATGATGCAGAAAGGCTTTGACCATTCCAGGTGCAAAGTCCAGACATGAGGGAGCAACAGAAAGTGCTTGTAGATCTCCAATTCTCTTGAGAGATGATATGGCTAGAAGAAATATAGTTTTTAGAGTGAGGAACTTCTCAGGTACGTCCTCTAGAGGTTCAAAGGGGGCCGCAGCCAACCCTTCTAATACAATAGCCAAGTCCCAGGATGGAGCTCTTGTACGTACAGCAGGCCTCAGCCTCTGGGTACCACGGAGAAAACGTATAACTAAGGGATTTCTTCCCACGGAAATACCCTCGAGAGGAGCATGATAAGCGGATATAGCTGCGATATAAACCTTCAATGTCGAAGGAGTTAAACCGTCCGAAAATTTTTCTTGGAGGAATTGCAGTACATGACTGATAGAAGAGTGGACCGGATCCACTTGAGATTGGCTACACCAAGCAGCGAACAGCTTCCACTTATATGCGTACAGTTTTCTCGTGGACGGAGCTCTGGAGTGGAGTATGGTCTCCACAACCTCGGTTGGGAGACCGGATTCTATGAGCTCGGCCCCCTCAGAGGCCAAGCCCACAGTTTCCATAACTCTGGGCGGGGGTGAGTAATCATGCCGCCCGCTTGAGACAGAAGGTCCTGCCTGATTGGGATCTCCATGGGGGAGCCGTCTAGAAGAGACACTAGGTCTGTAAACCACACTCGGGTTGGCCAGAACGGGGCTACCAATATGAGACGGACCCCGTCCCGCCGAACCCTCTCCAGAACTCCGGGGAGCAGAGCAATCGGGGGAAATGCGTACAGATGCAGCCTCGGCCACGTCTGTACCATGGCATCCAACCCCAGAGGGGCTGGATGAGTTAGAGAATACCACAGCGGGCAATGAGTCGTCTCTTTCGAGGCAAATAAGTCGACTTCTGCGCGACCGAAGTTCTTCCATATCAACTCCACCACCTCGGGGTGGAGTCTCCATTCCCCGGGCCTCGGCCCCTGCCCCTGCCTCGACAGGATGTCTGCCCCCACATTTTGGTGCCCCGGGATGTAAGCTGCTCTCAAGGAGAGGAACTTCACCTGGGACCATAGGAGGATCTGATGGGATAACTTGCACAACTGGCGAGACCTCAGACCCCCCTGATGGTTGATATAGGAGACCACCGACATGTTGTCTGTACGAACTAGCATGTGGTGGCCCCTCAGGTCTGGGAGGAAGTATTTGAGTGCTCGAAATACCGCCATCATTTCCAGCCGATTTATGTGCCAGGAACGATGATGGTCCTCCCAAAGACCCTGAGCCCCAGCCTGTGAGAGACGCATCCGTCGTTAGCATTACGCGATGACAAGGAGCTTCCAACACAGGACCCTGGGACAGGAACCAGGGCTTCTTCCACATGGCTAAAGCACGAAGGCATCGCCACGTGACCTTGATCATGCGGAAAGGATTTCCCCTCGGAGAAAACCCCCTGGTCCCGAGCCACCACTGTAAGGGTCTCATGTGCAGCAGGCCAAAAGGTATCACGTTGGATGCAGCTGCCATCAGACCCAACAGCCTCTGAAACTGTTTTACAGTGAGTGACTGGCCTAATTTCACCCCTTTCACGGTTGAGAGAATGGAATTCACTCGAGCAGGAGACAGACGTGCCTGCATCATAGTGGAATCCCAAACCACCCCTAGATAGTTGGTAGTTTGAGCTGGTAGAAGTACACTCTTCTTGGCATTGAGTCTCAACCCTAACCTTCTCATATGTGACAGAACTACATCTCGATGTTGAACTGCTTGTTGCTCTGATTGAGCTAGAATCAACCAATCGTCGATAATTTAGCACGCGGATGCCCTGGAGTCTCAGGGGAGCCAGAGCTGCATCCACGCACTTCGTGAAGGTGCAGGGTGAAAGGGATAGGCCGAACGGAAGAACCTTGTATTGGTAAGCTTCGCCCCCGAAAGCAAACCTGAGGAACTTCCAATGTGAAGGATGGATTGATACATGAAAGTAAGCGTCTTTCAGATCTATTGTCACAAACCAGTCCTCGGACCTGATCTGTGTGGTGATCTGTTTGAGTGTAAGCATCTTGAACTTGAGCTTTTGTACTGAGCGATTTAACTTGCGTAAATCTATTATAGGACGCAACCCTCCATCCTTCTTCGGAACAATGAAGTAACGGCTGTAGAACCCTGACTGTTTGCTGGGAGGAGGAACCCTCTATATAGCTCCTTTTTGCAAAAGTGTCATAACTTCTTGTTCCATAACCAGAGACTGCTGGGAGCCCACCACCGTAGGGAGGACCCCGTTGAATTGGGGCGGGCGAGACCCGAACTGTATTTTGTAACCCTTTTTTATCATTTGCAGCACCCATTGAGAAATATTGGGAAGACGTTTCCATTCTTCCAGAAATTCTACTAAGGGAACCAGTCTCTCGAGACTGGCCTCTGGTGTTTTTTGGGCATGTAGCAAATTAGCTCAAAATAAATATGAATATTTAATCATAACTAGTTATAATTAATTATTAATATTTTAATCAGTTAATAAAATTAACTTAATGTAATAAAATTAATATTACAATCAATTAACCTGTTGTTCAATGAACACACAGTGTTAATTGTTTATTAATTCTAAGAAATGTTCATTTCCAGGTTATGGGAAATAACAATCTTATTCTACTAAAAGCCTGTAGTCAGGACCGACATGAATAGGGACTCCCGTATATGAGCGCAAAACACAGACAACCTTACGTGTGACATGAACAAGACTTTATTAACTAGACTAAACACTTAAACTACTCTAACATTCACACACATACATGCATACAGTTTACCAAGAGAGAGAGGGCTAAAGCAGAGTACAGGAAGCAAGAGGTTACAGCATTGTTGTACATTTCAGCAGATCAACAGCCTTGAGCAAACCATCAGTTTAGTTTTAACAGGCCCTTCTTTAAAAGGGGTAAGGATACTCAATGTATCTGATAATGAGACTAAGTTTGATACTTGCATGTCTCTCCAAGTTGAATTAAAACTGTCCTGATGCAATTTGTGGAGGCTCCCGTTGAATCTTTGCTGATATTGTCTTGATGAAAGAGAACCAGTTGGATTCAGAGGATCTTTGGTGAATGGAAGGTCTAGGCCGAGGCCTGGCACAAGCTTGGGGTTCCTTAGAAGCTTCTAGCTTCTTAAAGTGTCATCTTGACGTCAGCATTTGTCAATAAAAAAAGAAGAGGAGGAAGAGCAGGAAGAGAGAGGTTTTATCTTGTGATCAGTGAATATAAGGGGTGAAGACGTCACACCCTCTTAAGGTGTCTGAGCCAATAAGGAGTTGCCCCCTCGGAGGGAAGTTTTACGAGTCTTTGTTCTGTAGCAAGATATTAGCATAAGACACTGGATTGGATGTTTGAGAGAAGAACCCTCTAGATTCTTATAATACTAATGTGTCACAGAGTTAGTAACATGTAACATAAATTACCAAATAGGAAATGAAAGTTGGAGTCCGTAGATACCAAGCATGCTGCCAATGTGATCTCAGTTAACTATACATTTGCAACTATGGAACATTAATACCAAAATAGTTCAAAAGAGAGAATTAATACATAGAATAAAGCCTATAAAAGGAAAGTCATGAGATGGGAAAATTGAGATACATGTTTATATATTTCCCAAGTGGTTATATAGAGAATACATAGGATTAAGAGAGTTTATTTGTCATTCTCAGGAAGAATGAGTCACTAGTCTCTACAGCATTCTTCTGGATCATAAAAGTACCATATAACTGTAACAGGACACCTAGTTGTGCCTGTGTGCTAGCTACACTTGGGATGCTGGTTGCAGTTTAGGGGGATGAGTTCAGAGAACTTTGATAGTGGGAGTGAGTTTATGGGTAATTCATTAAATACAATGAATAATTGTGTGGCTGATTGGTCCAGACGCTACAGGCATTTGACCCGGCACCCTGAAGCGGCGTACCGGCAGGAAACAGCCGAATCAAACGCTGGCCGGCCCTCCTCAGAGGGTCGGTGGAGACCGCTGCGCCCTGAAGCACACGAGGTGGCAGGTTTGGCAGAACGGCCCCCTGAGGGCACCGAAGAGGAGTCAAGATTATAGATTTTGATAAAGGACTCCCTCCGGGGGGGCTGCCCTCGGAAGTCCTGATCCCTTGGCGTCAGGACTTCTTCGAAGCCTTCCTGGCGATAATGACAGACCGCAGATCTGTCTTACCCCTGGAAGGCTTCGACTGTGTCGCCCGTCCCGGTCCCCTAGCTCTTTGCAGGGGAGCACAGGCGGCGACACTCTGTTTTTGTTGCGCTCTATGCGCTGATGAGGAGCTGCTTGATGGCCGAGGCTGCTCCCACTCAGCAGGGAGAGAGCGGCGAGGGAGGAACTTCTGAAAGGCCGCAGATTGCTTTTTGGCCTCTTGGAACCTCTCGACGACCGTGGTAACCGAGTCACCGAAGAGGCCACGGGAAGACAGCGGCGCGTCTAACAGAACACTTTTGTCTCTTTCTCTGATGTCGGAGAGATTCAGCCATAAATGTCTCTCCGTGGCCACCAGGGCTGCCATAGAATGGCCGATCGTTTTTGCCATCTCCTTGGTGGCACGGAGAGCTAAGTCGGTGGCTTTACGAAGTTCCTGAATCGTTTCAAAAGACGCCTCACCGCTCTCATCAATCTCCCCCAGCAGGTCAGCCTGATAAGCTTGCAGGATGGACATTGTATGTAGACATGCTGCAGCCTGACCTGCTGAGGAATAAGCTTTGCCCACCAGAGCTGACGTTGTTCTTAATGGTCTGGTGGGCAGCGTCGGGGATTTAAGGGACGACGCGGACTCGGGCGAGAGATAGATCGCGAGCGTCTCTTCAACCCGAGGCATCGTCCCATAACCATATTATTTGAGCCCCATAATGTTTGAATATAGCAATGTTTGTGGGTTATACACATGATATTGAGCTGGCTTCTGCCACGACCTCGACACCTCGGTGTGGAGGTCGGGAAAGAACGGCAATCCCCGACGCTGAGGCTGTGACCGGGCGGGAAGAAAGCGCTCATCAAGTTTGCTTTTATGACGCACTTCAGATTTTTCAGCTGGCCATTCAATATTAAGCTTTGCCACTGCCCTGGTCACAACCTCTAGCAGCTCCTCATATGCTGGAGATGAGGATGGCGAGTCCTCATCTCCAGCCTCGACACTCACCCTATCCGCCTCCTCAGAGCTAGATAGGTGAAGTGCCGGTGTCTCTCTCTGGGGGGAAGAAACCGCAGCGCGTGCTTCCGCTGCCCAGGGAGAGACACTGGGTCTGGCGGGTGAGGGCTGAGATAAGGCAGAGCCCGTATCAAACCCCTCCGCCAGATCCATTTGGGAACCCCAGGACTGAAGACGCCGCTGTGCCTCAGCAGCAGCGGGACCAGATCCCTGGGGAACTCCTCTTTATGTTTTTCAAAGAACGCCCAGCGTGAACGGAGTGTACGGAGCGTTAGTTTTTCACAGTGCACACAGACAGCTCCCTCAAGAGCTGCCTGGGCATGCTCCACTCCCACTCCCTGCTGAAGATACAGAAGCTAGCGTTCTTTGTTCTCAGGGGTGCTTTATAGTTTCCTGGTCCGTGACGTCACCCGCTCTGACGTCCCATCACACTATTGGTTCGATTGCACGAGTGCTTCAAGACGTAACACGCAGAGGCGTTCCCAAAGTGACTACGCAGCGTCGATGTTCCCATGAAAGGGAACGGAAACATGAAAGGTGTGTTCGACATCGGCTGCGGCTGCTCGTGCTGCATTTGCATACTTTATAACAGCTTAAGTGATATAAATGCAATATTTTACTAATACATTGATGTTTCAGAGACATTTTCATTCAATACTTTATGTCCTGCTTACAGCGTCTGTTTTTACAAGAATAATGTTCAACATAAGCATATATTATTTAAATTCCAATGTAGTGGGGTCTATGTTTTTTATCAGTTTTATTTTGATAATGACATGACACAATATAACATTGCAACTACATGAAAAGAGCTTTAACGGTTATAAAAACACAGATTTTTGAGCATTAGTGGAACTGAAGGCGTGAAAACAAACACGAAACACACGTGATCGTTGTAATGCGGTGAATCCTGCCAATCATGAAACAGCTGTGTCGTCATCAGCGCTCGTGCAGCTCCTCTTGAGAAACTGCACTGGCTAACTCAGGCGGCTGATCTCGAATCGCTCTCGCTGTACTTTGATGCCACACGTCACAGTCACATGGCGTCGGCGCTGTCTCAAGTCGAACAAAATTTCTTACCGGCATGCACTGCTTCAAGTCAGCCGCCGATTGGTCTGTATGGCGCTGCATCAAGTCGAACAAGCCTGAAGTCGGACACTTTCTGCTTCCCGTAGTGACGCTCGCGCTGCTTTTGCATACTTTATCACAGCTAAAGTGAAATAAATGCAATATTTGACTAATAGCCTACACTGATGTTTCAGAGACATTTTCATTCAATACTTTATGTACTGCTTACTGCGTCTGTTTTTACAAGAATAAAGTTCAACATAAGCATATATTATTTAAATGCCAATGTAGTGGGGTCTACGTTTTTTATCAGTTTTAATTTGATAAACATGACACAATATAACATCACGACTACATGAAAAGAGCTTTAACTGTTATAAAAACACAGATTTTTGAGCATTACTGGAACTGAAGGCGTGACAATAAACACGAAACACACGTGATCGTTGTCATGCGGTGAATCTGGCCAATCGTGAAACAGCTGTGTCTCTCATCAGAGCTCGTGCAGCTCCTCTTGAGAAACTGCGCAGGCTGCCTCAGGCGGCTGATCTCGAATCGCTCTCATGGTACTTTGAAGCCATACATCACAGTCACATGGTGTCGGCGCTGTCTCAAGTCGGACAAAATTTCTTACCGGCGTGCACTGCTTCAAGTCAGCCGCCGATCGGTCTGTGCGGCGCTGCATGAGCTCGAACACACCTAATGTCTTCTGCATCCTCAGGTCCAGCTACGAGTGCACTTCCAGCCATGCAGGAGATGGCTGAGGAGTATAGAGAGGGTGATTTTACTGAATCCTCTCAGCCACCCTGTCCCGCATATGCTGAACTGTTAGAGATTATGGAACGTGCTGCCGGCAGACTACAGTTGCCATGGCAGCGTGTTAGGAGAGAGACTGCGCGCATTCACAATGAAGGATGATCGGATTCTCTCTGGCCATAATCCTACAGCTCAAGTGAGCTTTCCATTCCTTCCTGACCTGCATATTGATGTTGAGGCGGTATGGGAGAAAAAAAAAAAAAAAAAAAAAAAAAAAAACTTTTTTAGGCTTAATAAGGGTGAAAAGACCTTCACATGGGGTTAGGTCACCACCCTGTGGCCGCAGGTCGAACTGTTTTGGTTACTAATTAAACACTAAAGTATTTCTTTTCAGACCACTGTTCCCTGTGTAGGGTTGGTGAAAGGAATATGGGTATGTGTCAATGCTGTAGTGATTTTGGACTAGCTTCACTCGAGGGTACCACAGATTTTGTGGTTTATGGTCTTAAATATTAATATTAATATTTTGTATTAATATTAATATTGAGTCAGATGATTCCTTCCAATATTTTCGGGGCACCAGTCAAGTTTCACCTTGACAATAAAGAACAATCATGGAAGATTGTTGACTGAATTACAATTATATGAATTGAAGGAAGTTCATCATCTGACCAATCTGAAAAATTTGTGAGATATCGTTAACTTGTAGAGCCTCTTACTGTATTATCACCACAAGGAAGACACAAGTGTAATAAATGGATTTTATTAACAAAAGGATAGACAAGAGTAACTAACAACTACTGAATGGATAAAGTGCGAAAAGATTGATAAATGCAAGTGAATGAGTAGGATGTTACTATGGCAGTTACAAGTTAATCTTATAGAAAGATAAACTGTAGTTTCTTTAGAAGAAATAAGGCAAACCTTATTCTGAATTCAACAAATAAACCGAGAGATTATTTGTTATCAACTGATTTCAGCTATGCAAAATCTAATGCAAATTAGATAATCATATACTGACAATATACACTAATGCCAAGGTCTCTAGAAAGAGGTTTGGTAAGTGATATTTACGTCTGCCTGGTCGTGCTGAATCCGAAGGTGACGTCTTCCACTTGTTGAGCTGAGCAGTGTTGCAGTGGGAAGAAAGGAGTTTTCGTTTCACAGCCTTGAACACGAAGTACTTGTGAATGTTGAACTCCTGGAGCACAGAGAAGGTCTTTTCCTGGAACACGCAGAAGAAGCAGCCTTGAAGGTTCTGATTTCTGTGCAAACGATCCTTATTATCTGGAACACGCAGATCTGGAGGATCTCTGATGAGAGGATTGAAGTTGGTACAGAAGATATCTTGAAGATGGGGGCTAAGCTTGTAGTCGTTGTCTCTGTTGCAATTTTCAAACTCCCCAAATTCACTTCTTGCAGAACTTCCTTGTTTCTCTCTTTAGAGCTTGAGTCTTGAGAGAGCAACTTCACAACTCTGTAGAGTTGGACTTAGCTTAGCACATCTTGGGACCAGAACCTTGAACTGGGACTGGAACAAGAACTGGAGCCTGGAACCAGAACGGGAAACTGCAGCAACCCAACTGGAACAATTAACTGTCTCAGAAACAAGTCTTTTAACCTGTCCCGAGAAGGAGGGAAATGCAAATTGGCACCTTTCAGATGCAGTGTCTTGATTGGCTGATGCTGTCAGAGGTGGCTGCTGGATGGCCCCCCTCTTGCATGAGGTTCATTTGCATAGCTTAAAGTTCACGTTTAGAACAATGTCTTTAAGCTTTTTCCTATGCATAATTCACTTTCCAAACCAATTTCAGATTACCCTTGGCATTGTGCCGAAAACATAAAGACCAAACATCATTGAGTTATATTGACCTTTTACCCATGCATTAATGTATACCTTGGTAGGCAAGTTTGTATAGTTTGCATGTACACAAACAACACTCATTAAGTATATAGAGTTCTTGATAATAAAAATGGAGAAGATTTGCTATTTTGTGTCCTTTGTGTCCTTTGTGACTTCAAGTCACATAGCAAAACCTATCTGGTGAGTGGAGTTCAGTTTACACCTCAGGTCTAATGACTGAGGGACTGGGGTGAACAATGGGGGAGAATGGTGATAGAATTAGCCTGCTCAATGACATGCTAATGTCATCTTTCTTCCTTTGCACAAATGGTCAGGGTGATTGTCTTGATAGGCTTATCTGCTAGACTATCTATTCCCTTGTTTGCTTCTCTTGGAGGTGTGAGTTTTGGAGTCCTGTGCTTTTCATCATGGCAGATGAGGTGATGAGGGGAGTCTTCCCTCATGTCTGCCTGCTGATCACTACAATGCTTCCGGCTGATTATTATAATTATAACAATAATAAATGTTATTATTCAGCACTTTTCTTGCAAAAAATAATTAAGAAAGCTCAGACTCTGCCATCTAAGCTGCTTATCTTGCTTAGATGGCAGGGCATACGTCAAGCTGGTGCTGCTCTGCACACAATGGCTATGTGGCAGACGCACCAGGCTGAACTGCTGAGTGACTTAGACCAGCGGCATTCAAGACGTGCATGCTGCTGAGGTCTGAGTCCTTAACCAGACAGGTTGGGCCTCGCCCGTCTCGACCCGAGGGCCGTGGACGGGACCAGAAGGTTCCCTTCTTCAACCCCAGGCACTTCTTACATCAGGCTTGTGTCTGTTGGTCTGCCTTTGGCTTTGACAGTGAGAAGATCCTTTCAGATTTGTAAGGGTGGAGGACACCATGTTTCTATAGTGGAGGTTGCCACCCTGTGGCCACAGGTGAAACAGTTACCAGGTCTTGTATTTATTTGAAATACTAATGTATTTCTTTAGACCACTGTTCCCTGTGTAGGATGTGCTTGGACATCCATCTAAATTAGGAAGGAAGTTTTATTTTATTTTATCTATTGCAAAAATATTATAATTAGGGCCCTGAAGTTCCCTGTAGGTTGGCTAGTATGATTTGTAGAGATGAAGAAGTACCATTTGGGTCTTCTTAGTTGAGAATGTGGGTTTTCGATTATTGTATGTTCTCTGGTGAGACCACACTCCTTTGTTTTTCTCTTTATTGGTGAGTAAGCTGGCTTCCTCCCACTTGAGAGTGGTTTTGAGGACACTGCTCTGTTGCAGGCTGGCCCTCTTCAGGCCGCCTTGATAGCCACCTCAGGGTAGATTAGTTTGTCTCCTCTCCTATAGGTTTGGAGGGCTGCTTTTGCAAAGAGACGAGCACTTTGACTTCAGATGGATTAAATGTCTAGTGTTGGCCCACAGGCCACCTGACATTGTCACCTGGTTAGCGTCACTCATCCTAAGATTAATTTAGGATAGCTAAGGCTTTTTGGTATTCTTAAGCCACCTTAGCAGTGTCATTTTGAGTGATTTTGCCTCCTCTCAGCTGAAAGTTGCTCTTTAGAGGCCGCTGCTCTGAGGAGCGCCAGGTAGATCCTCACTCGGGCCGCCCTGATAGCTCGCCAAGGATAGTACTAGGGATAGTGAAGGCGGTCTGTTTTACATTCCTGCCTCTGACCCCTCATTAGTGAGTGTAGGTTCCCTTTTGTATCCCTAGTGCTGGCCTCCTCTCATTTGAGAGTCGTTTGGCCAAAGCCTGCCCCCCTTCTGCATGGTGCAGATTGGTGTAGAGGCAGAATAGAAGGTTCCCTTCTCTATTGTGATTAGTAATGCTTGCTGCGGCATGCATTTTGGAAGTTGAGCTCAGGTAGGCCCTCGTTAGGCTCCTCTTAAGTATGCTGAACTAGCATTCAAGCGTTGGGTTAAGTGTAGGGCATCGCTCGACAGAACTTACCAATGACTTTATCAATGAACAACATGATTGAACAAAGCTTCATTTGGTCCAAAAGATCCATTTCCTGACAGGAAACACCTAGCCTTAACAGAAGTGATGATGTGACTTCTTTTAACAAAGGACTCTGTCTAAAGGACTTCTTAGCTCATCAGCAATAAACTAATCAGAACCCATCACGTGGATCTGATCACATTAAATCTATTGATTCTCTCACAAAACCCTCTTGTATTATCGGACGGAACAGGAAAACACCCATCAACGGATTTAAAGACGAATCTGTCCTATCAATACCTCCCTTGTGTGAGCAATCCATCCTGACCCGGTCACTCGTGACTCCGGTCAAAGTTTAAACTATGCTTAAGGACTCAATCTTGAATCTCAAAAGGGACAATTGTCGATTACTTAAAGTATTAACTATATCCAGAATAACATTTGCTATGATGTGATTACTAACATGTTGGAGTCAATGCAGTATATGTTTGTATTCCCGTATGCCTTTTCTTTCTCTGGTAATCATTGTTTTAATTAGGTCAGTCTAATAATATGTGTGTAAGAAGTGTGTCATGTTTGAGTTCTAAATGCAGAATTTATAATTCTCTGTAATTCTGTGTGAATGAAACATTGAAATTCAGTATCAGGAAAATATTAAGAAACATTATAAAGTTGTTAATAAAACAGGAGAATGTTCCACAGATATCACGCGATGTGATCAATAGACAATAGACGAGGCGTGTCTAATCTCCGTAGCAACGTCTCATTGGAGGATCGCTCCTTTAAAACTATGCTGTCCAAACAAGCTAGTGCTGGAAGTCAGAAGTCAGAAATAGGTCAGAAAGCGCTCGAAATAAGTCAGAAATCGGTCAAAAGGTCGGTCAGAAGTCGGACTGAAGCACAGTCGTTGAAGCCCAGTAGCCGAAGCCCCGCTACTTTGACCACGGCGGAAAAGTCGCATGGGTCATTGAGAACTGATTGACCGGGGCTGATTTTCCATCCATTTCCTCAACCATGAGCCGCGCCGCTGATCATTCAACAGCCGTCACATCCAGACTCCAAAACACTTCGTGAAATATCTGACCAAAGTCTCCCAAGAAGAGAGCCGCTCAAGCCAGACGCTCAGAACAGTTGCACCAGCCAGCAACATCCTTCAAAGCTTCCGCGCAACCCACAGGGCTTTCCCGAGAAGACGTAACCTGAAAGACAGCCAATCCAGAACGGGATTCCGCTTTACACGAGTCACGGAACAACCCGATTACCTCAGCTGTCAGAGCAAACGCAGGTACAAGCAAACTTCTCTCTCTCTTGCTGGAAACTGGTGAAACTCCTTTAAACCTAAAGAATCAAGCCAAAGCTCTGCTTTTGTGATTTTCCTCAGGTTATGAGTTAAGTTAGCACTGAACTTGGGACTTTTCATGACTCATATCAACTCCGCGAATGTGTGTGCATGTATGTATGTATGTGTGTGTGTGTGTGTGTGTGTGTTTAGCCTTAGTTTCTTGTAATCATTAGAAGTAGTCAATAAACCTTGTTTTGATTTTCACATATACGAGTTTCTTGTGCTGTGTGTCAAATTACTGCCTTAAACGTAAAATATCAAGTTACCTCTTGCTTATAATATAATAATTACAATAATAACAATAATCATAATAAAATATTGTTACTGTTGGCCGCAGAATAATATTTTATCCAGAATTGGTAAAATACTCTAACCTCAATTTTCGCTGGACGAATAATTGATGAAGTGTTAAATATTAATTCTGAATCATTTACAGTGAATCATTTACAGTTGATTCAATTCTTATTCCCTGTAACAATTAAATTGAGCTAATAAATAGGCTAAGTCCTTACATAAGTGTGGGAGGTTTTTCAATGAAAAGCCCCTATTCCCCTGGGGCTGAGTACAGATATTATTTCTGTCATGATGGAGTCTTTGTGGTTGGCCTCCACCCTGTAGTTTCTCAGGGTTAGGCGGATAGTACTCCCTTGTAAACAAGGTGTTTTCAGAGTGCTTCGCTTATAGCTCTGTTATCTGCCCTGCACCATTGTGGCTCAGGTCGAGTGGTATTTGACCTTCACTGCAGGCTGGTAATTTAGTATGGCCCCTTGTAGCTCAGCATTGCCACGAGCTGATGCCCGTGTTCATCTGGAGTAGGTATATGTTTGTACTCCCCTTGCTTAAAGGGTAAAAAGTGCTTTGACTGAGTACACTGCTCGTTGGCGATGTGGTAGGTCCCAGGCGTTGTTTGAATAGTAAACTATCTCTGCTACTAGACTCGCTATAGGGTAGTAGGCCCTAACTGGCCTCCTCTCACAGTGAGTTCCCACCATGTTGGGCCCCTAGCAGCCAGCACATGCGCTGTCAGGTAGCTGGCCTTAACAGGCCTCCCTGTTAGCAGCCCCAGTAAATGGGTTTTCTGGTAGCTATTTCTTATGCCGTCAGATGGTAAGCCTTAGCAGGCTTCTCTTGGTCAGCCCCATTAGTGTGGATATTGTAGCAACAAGACATGCTCCGGGTAGCTGGCCTTAACAGGCCTCCCTGTGAGCGAGTCCCCAGCACTTTGGTATGTAAAAGCTCAGTTAGCAATGATTTGCTTTAAAGGGCATATTGCAGGTTAGAGCTTCAGTGATTCAATGTATAGAAAAATAATGTATGAAATAGATTTTCATGAAAAAAACATGTATAAATATGCAAGATAGGCTTCTGGAGTCATTTTTTGTGAGAAAATTTTACTTCTGCGTCTGAAAAATGCCAAATCGGAAGTGACGTAACTGGAGGGAGTGCGATCAATATAAACAATAGGAAAACAATGGATCGCAATGACAGTTCAGACACTGAGGAAATTGTAAATGTTTATTCATACTTGTATAACAGACCACAGCCATACAATTAGCCTGCTATGCGGTCAAGAGAGCAGGGACAGGCCAGAATTAGACAGAATAACGGTCAAAAGAGACGAATTGACCCTTCGCAAAGACCCCCTTAGTTACTGTTGCTTTGTCCGACAAGCCGTGGCGCTGTCACGCCACACGCAGTGAAAAATACATCGCGGAGCAAAGAGGACACTGACAACACGTTGACAGACAAGACAAAGCAGGTTACTTATGATATTAAACAAAGTCCCAGTTTTCAAACTGTGTAGTTTTTTTTAAGAAATTCAAACAATAAAAACCGTTTTGTGGCTCTTTAATGTGTCGTGACAGATTGCTGTAGTGCCTCAGCTCAAGAGGCTCGTGAACTGATCATCTCTTCCTACTAGTTTATTTATGGCATCAAATAAACATGAATGAACATGAGAAGGAATGTTGTTTCAAACGCAGAAAGATGTCAATACACACCATTTTTCAAGTTTAAGTCCACCGAGGTTAATCTTATAACTCCTGACTGCTTTGTCGGACAAAATGGCGGATTCGGCATTCTGATTGGTTAGATCAATCAAACTCCCTGCGAAGGGTCAATTGAGCTGTGGTGTGAGGAGAACCAGTGGAGAACAGGGCAGAGACCGGTGTTAGCTTATAGATATACACGTAACGATATGTAATACTGTTCAGATCACAATTTTGTACAGATTATTATCATGAATCAGGCAATAGCAAAGCTGGTCATCTAGGAGTAACGTTATTGATTACTAATAACAGAAACTAATAAACTTCGTTATCCGTCCACACTAACGTTACGTGATATAGCGGTTTCTCATCAGGACTGATTGTAGCAAATGTAAAAAAACAAGACTTACGGTGCACAATTCACGTTTTCACCTCTCTGACGGATCCATGATCATGTTTCCCGCTGGCAGCCGAACATAAGTAGTGTTGCTGTATGTGTTTCATGTAATGTTATTCATTAATTATGTTGTGGTAAAAGAACAAAGTTCGTAGGGAAGGAAGACGACAAGGGTCGGCTTTGACTGCTGACTGAGTCTTTTATTGAGCTTCAATAACATAAAGAACAGTGGACACGCATAACAGAGACAAAACTTTAAATCAGGCTTCACAACCAGAAATTCCTCTCCAGGATCCAGTGTCTCAGTCAGCAGTCCCTTTCTCTCTCCCACACTCCTGCTTCTCCTGGCATTTTATCCTGTCTCCACGGCAATCACTGTAATCAAAGACAGGTGTTCGTTATTTGTGTTTAACCCACTCATTCACCACGTGTCTCCTGACGCTCTCCCCCACTGCAGCGTTCGTTAAACCACGCCCCCCTCGCCACATACCCCCACCGCCCGAGTCAGGCCGGGGAGCCATCCAGCCCTATCCCGCCAGCCCATGGAACTGTCTAACCTCCTTTTTGGTATTGGGGCACGGACAGGTCGCAATTGCTGCCGTCTTATCAATTTGGGGACGCACCTGTCCATGTCCCAAGTGGAAGCCTAGATACCTTACTTCCATGCTCCCAATTGCACACTTCTTCGAGTTGACCGTGAGCCCGGCCCCCCTCAGCGATCTCAGGACGGCCCTCAAATGCTGCATATGTCGCTGCCAGTCATTACTGAAGATAATATCATCCAGATAAGCAGCAGCATATGCACCATGGGGCCGCAAAATTTTATCCATGAGACGTTGAAAGGTGGCCGGTGCCCCGAACAGCCCAACAGCCTAATGCCCAATAACTCGTTAAGTTCGCGTAACATACGTGACATAAACGCCGTGCCTTGATCAGTGAGGATTTATTTCGGAATCCCCACTCGGGAGATTAAACTAAACAGTGCATCCGCAACACTCTTAGCGGAAATGTTGCGGAGAGCCACTGCTTCAGGATATCGCGTTGCATAATCCACAATGACTAATGCAAAACGATGCCCTCTCGATGATCGCTCTAATGGCCCGATGCGGTCCATACCAATTCGTTCGAAGGGGACCTGCATTAAAAATTTTATCCTGTCTCCACGCCAATCACTGTAATCAAAGACAGGTGTTCGTTATTTGTGTTTAACCCGCTCATTCACCACGCGTCTCCTGACGTTCTCCCCCGCTGCAGCGTTCACTAAACCACGCCCCCCTCGCCACATATGTGTTATGAGTTTATTCCGTGCCCATTCACTGATAGTGTGGGGATGCATGAAGTCATGATTATGTAGTTGTGTGAACTTGAATGTATACGTTTACAGTCAAGTTTACATGCCATGAATGAGATTGGAGTATTTACATTACCAGCACATAATTCAAAACTGTTTTGTGTGAGTGTGAGACTGTATGAATTTGTGTACATAATTTGTATTCATCAGTGTTGAAATTGATTCAAGTAAAAACGGTGAAGAAGCATCGCGTGTGTAAGTTTATTCATTTAATATCATCATTTACAGTAGTATTACAATGTTGAACTCCATCATATCACCGGGATGATAATCCTCCAGTATATAATGAACGCGTTTTTCGAAGAAGATGCAGAAATGAAGTACCTTTCTCTTTGCCTGCACAAAACACACCGGCATGGAAGATAGCAGCGTCCTTCTTCTTGTTAGTAAACCTCTGGACTCAATGTCCTGACAGGCTGGAGTTTGTGCAACCTCCACAAACACAATAATTTACCATGACGATGATAAATAGGATACAAAAACTACCGAAAACACATTGAATCATGACCATTGTTGCTGAATACCAACCTACTCTGCACTGAGTTAACACAGAGCTCAGCGAACGACTCCCACTCGTGATGTAAAATGACACGACACTGAAAAAAAAAAAACGTTTTTTACAGAGACCGTCACTTTATCTATTAAATTTGTGCCCTTATGTCCTGCAAAACATTTTTAAACCCTGCAGTACCTTTTTATATGGCATTTTTGTACAAGGTTATATATTCATCTAAAAAAAAATGTTTAACCTGCAATATGCACTTTAAATAAGTAGGCCTTAAGAGGGCTCTCTGTGAGTGAGCTCCCTTTTGTGTGGGTATTTTTTAGAATGGTTTAGCCACTTAAAACTAGCTACCAGGCAGCTGGCCTTGATGGGTCGCACTGTAGGCTAGTCCCCAGCAGTCCGATGGCCACAGTCAGCCAGTGAACTTTTGCCATTGAGATGCGTGGCTGTAGTTGGCCTCTTTATGAGGTGAATGTCCCACAGTATGGTTATGTTGGGGATTAACAGTTTAGGACTCTTGAGACCAGACATGTTGAATAAAGATCCAGAGTCAAAGTTTAAAAAAATTGATAAATTGAAGAAAAATTTAATGAATCAATTATACTATAACAGAGTCAACTAACTACGTCATTACTTCAGGTTGAATGATTCTGATTGGCTAAGTCAAGTCAAGTCACCTTTATTTATATAGCGCTTTTTACAATGCAGATTGCGTCAAAGCAGCTTTACATTGATAACTGGTACATAATTTGGCTGCACAGCAGCTCTTAAATAATAGTGTCAATGCAGGCAGATCAGAAGCACTGTTGAATAAATGTCAAAAATACTGTTGAATATCAAATGTCAAGTCAAATGTCAAGTGTCCCCAAATAAGCAAGCCAAAGGCGACAGCGGCAAGGAACCCAAACTCCATCAGGTGACATCAGGTGGCAAACAAGTGGCAAATAGGTGTTAAAATGGAGAAAAATAAACCTTGGAAGAAACCAGGCTTAGTCGGGGGGCCAGTTCTCCTCTGGCGAACAGTGCTTTGTTACAATCAGGTTGCTATCATAAGTCTGATAGGATCGCAACAATCAAAGTATTTATTTCAGTTCCATCCAGTTGAGGATCGTTTTCATCACGCCGGTATGGACGGTCTGTTGAGGAACTGTGCTACTGGCTGTCGTGTCGATGAGGCCTTCACAATGGATGATCCAGTTGACTCGATCTCTGCTGATACTTCAGGGCTGCGTTGTGGTCGTGTCATGGCGCCGGTCCTTGGTCTCAACTGGATACGGCCCAGATCCGGTTGACTACGGTAAACCTCGGGATAAACAGAAAGACTAATATTAGCGTAGATGCCATTCTTCTTCTGATGTAACTAGTACATCTGGTGTTATAGGAAGTGTTCCCGGTTCCAGCTGACCTAATCTATGCAGCCTAATAATCCTTTAACGGATTTGAAAATATAAATTGATAATGTGTTATGTGTATGCCAGGTTAAAGAGATGTGTTTTTAGTCTAGATTTAAACTGACAGAGTGTGTCTGCTTCCCGAACAATGCTAGGAAGATTGTTCCAGAGTTTAGGTGCCAAATAGGAGACAAAACTGGGCTAATATGGTCATACTTCCTAGTTCTAGTAAGAACTCTAGCTGCTGCATTTTGTACGAGCTGTAGTTTATTTATCAAGCGAGCAGAACAACCACCCAGTAGAGCGTTACAGTAGTCTAGCCTTGAGGTCATAAACGCATGAACTAACTGTTCTGCATTTTTCATTGAGAGCATATGTCGTAGTTTAGATATATTTTTCAGATGGAAGAATGCAGTTTTACAGATGCTAGTAACATGGCCTTCAAATGAAAGATTGGTATCGAAGAGCACACCCAGGTTCCTAGCTGACGACGAAGACTTAACAGAGCAGCCATCAAGTGTTAGACAGTATTCTAGATTATTGCGTGAAGAAGTTTTCGGTCCAAAAATTAGAATCTCTGTTTTTCCTGAATTTAGTAGTAGGAAATTACTGGTCATCCAGTTTTTTATATCAGCTATACATTCTGTTAATTTAGCGAATTTGTGATTTTCGTCAGGGCACAAAGAAATATAGAGCTGAGTATCATCAGCGTAACAATGAAAACTAATGCCATGCTTCCTAATGATATCTCCCAAGGGTAGCATGTACAGAGTAAAAAGCAACGGTCCTAGTACTGAGCCTTGCGGTACTCCATATTTAACTTGTGATTGATATGACATCTCATCGTTTACTACTACAAACTGATAACGTTCAGATAAGTATGATTTGAACCATGCCAATGCAATTCCACTAATGCCAACATAATTTTCGAGTCTGTTTAGAAGAATATTGTGATCAATAGTGTCAAATGCAGCACTAAGATCCAGTAACACTAATAGAGAGATACAACCACGATCTGATGATAAGAGCAAATCATTAGTAACTCTAATGAGAGCAGTCTCAGTACTATGGTATGGTCTAAATCCTGACTGGAAATCTTCACAGATACTATTTCTTTCTAAAAAGGAACATAGTTGTGATGAAACTGCCTTTTCTAGTATTTTTGACAGAAAAGTGAGATTTGAGATCGGCCTGTAATTGACTAATTCTCTAGGATCAAGTTGTGTTTTTTTTAATAAGAGGTTTAATAACAGCCAGCTTAAAGTTTTTTGGTACGTATCCTAGTGATAAAGATGAATTAACAATATTAAGAAGAGGATCTATGACCTCTGGAAGCATCTCTTTCAATAGCATAGTCGGTATAGGGTCTAACATACATGTGGATGATTTTGATGATTTAACAAGTTTAGACAATTCTTCCTCTCCTAAAGCAGTAAATTAATTTAATTTTTCTTTAGGGACACTACAATGCACTGTCTGACACAAGACTGTAGTAGACGGTTGCATGGTTATAATTTTTTCTCTAATATTATCAATCTTGCAAGTAAAGAAGTTCATAAAGTCATTACTGCTGTGCTCTTTGGAAACATCAGAAGTTGAAGCTTTATTTCTTGTTAATTTAGCCACTGTATCAAATAAATACCTAGGGTTGTGTTTATTTTCTTCTAAAAGTTTTGAAAAATAGGCAGATCTAGCAGTTTTTAAGGCCTTTCTGTACTCAATCATTTTCTCTCTCCACGAAATGCGAAATACTTCTAGTTTTGTTTTCTTCCAGCTGCGCTCCATTTTTCTAACTGCTGTTTTTAGGGCCCGAGTGTGCTCATTGTACCATGGTGTTGGATTAATTTCCTTAATCTTTTTTAAACGCAAAGGAGCAACTGAGTCTAATGTGCTGGAAAAGAGAGAGTCAATAGTTTCTGTTGCAATATCGAGGTCTTCTAAGCTGTCTGGTATGCTAAGGCAATGAAACTGATCAGGAAGATTATTTATAAAGCAATCTTTAGTGGTAGAAGTGATGGTTCTACCATATTTATGGCAGGGAAGCAGTTTAGCCTCTTTGACTAAATGTAGTATACACGAGACTAGATAATGATCTGAAATGTCGTCACTCTGCTGCAGAATTTCAATGGCATCAATATCGATTCCATGTGACAATATTAGAATGAGTGGGTCCTGACACGTGTTGTCTAACACCAATAGAGTTTAGAATGTCTGTAAATGCCAATCCTAATGAGTCTTTTTTATTATCTACATGGATATTAAAATCACCAACAACAAGGACTTTATCTGCAGCTAGTACTAATTCTGATAGAAAATCGGCAATCTCTTTGATAAAGTCTGTATTGTGCCCTGGTGGCCTGTATACAGTAGCCAACACAAATGTCAACTTACATAATGTTACGTAAAGCACCATCACTTCGAAGGAATTATATTTGAAAGACTTCTGTCTGATACTGTAAATATTACTATAAATTACAGCAACACCTCCCCCTTTTCCTTTCTGTCGAGGATTGTGTCGATAATCATAACCTTGAGGACTAGACTCATTTAAAGTAGTGTAATCGTCCGGTTTTAGCCAGGTTTCTGTCAAACACAGCACATCTAGATTATTGTCAGTGATAATATTGTTTACAATAAGTGCTTTTGAAGAAAGTGATCTAATATTTAACAACCCAAGCTTTATCATTTGTTTATCATTATTATCTCTATTTTTTATTTGTTGAACATCAATTAAATTTTTACCATTAAATAGGTTTGGAAGTTTTTTGTTTTTATTAATTCGGGGTACAGACACAGTCTCTATTTGATAATATCTAGGTGCAAGAGTTTCTATGTGTTGGGAATTATCTGACTTCTGTAACGTGAGGCAGCTAGCAGACGGTCGGTTTAGCCAGTCTGTCTGCTTCCAGTTTGTCATGTTTTAGTTCTGAGACAATGTGCCATATTACTAGAGAGAAGAACAGCACCATCCCGGGACGGATGAATACCATCTCTTTTCAACAGGTCAGGTCTGCCCCAAAAGCTTTTCCAATTGTCTATGAAACCTATATTATTCTGCGGACACCACTTAGACAGCCAGCCATTGAGTGATGATAATCTGCTAACTATCTCATCACTCCTACGAACAGGAAGAGGGCCAGAACAAATTACTTCTCCTGACATTGTACTTGCGAGTTCACACACCTCATTAATGTTAATTTTAGTGATCTCTGATTGGCGAAGTCGAACATCATTTGTGCCGACGTGAATAATAATTTAAGAGTATTTACGATTAGCATTAGCCAGCACTTTTAAATTTGCTTTGATGTCAGGTGCTCTGGCTCCCGGCAAACATGTGACTATGGTGGCTGGTGTCTCTATTTTCACATTCCGTGTAATAGAATCGCCAATAACTAGGGCACTTTCAACAGGATTCTCAGTGGGTGCGTCACTGAGTGGGGAGAACCTGTTTGATGTTCTTAATGGAACGGAAGAGTGGTGTTTTCCGTGGCTAGGCCGCCTCACCGTTACCCAAGTGCCCTGCTGTGCAGGCTCTACAGCCGGAACCGAACAATGTACAGAGTTCACTAAGCTAGTCGCATCCAAAACAGTATCTGAAGCCCCTGCATTCTTACTATCCTCGATTAAAGTTTGGATGCGTGTCTCTAATTCTGAGATTCTCTGTGTCAGCCTGACTATTTCCCTACATTTATGACATGTAAATCCCTCGTCGCTGACAGAGAGAGCTACACTGAACATGTGACAAACTGAACACGAGATAATAGTGGGAAAGGATGACATGACTCACCGTGTTTGTAGACTGATCCGAGTTACCACTGTACCACTGTGGCTAAGAAAGATAGACAAATTTGGTAATCTTCCACACATGGACAGATATCTTCCATATCTTCCTTTGTCACGATGCTGACGAGGGGACCCTGGATTTAGGTTCCGGATGTCCTTTTGGGGTCACGACATAGCGTCTGCTGGTCTCAAGCAGAATGCCAGTTGTCCAGTACAAAGGGACCTGCACAGAACACTTAGCGCACATACACAGATACATGATTCACAGCTTCTTCAAGGTTGAAGTTGATCTGAGCTCTGCTCTGAGCAAGAAACTTCACCAAAACATACTGATAACATGTTCTTTTCTCTCAGTGAGAGGTACAGAGGAAAATAAATGCTTTAACATACATTGAAGAAGTCATTCAAATAATTTAACAGAAATATAAATGTTGATTAATAACTTAAAAGATATATATTGAAGTGGCAGTGGATTCCAGAATCCACCCCTTCAGTCCCCCTTAAAAGGCCGATGTGAAGTCTTAAACACCACATCTGGTCTTAACAATTTAGGCAGCTTCAAAATTTAAAGGGATAGTTCACCCAAAAATTAAAATTTGATATTTATCTGCTTACCCCCAGTGCATCCAAGATGTAGGTGACTTTTTTTCTTCAGTCGAACGCAAATTATGATTTTTAACTGCAACCGCTGCCGTCTGTCAGTCAAATAATAGCAATAGATGGGAACTTCAACTATAACAGTAAATAAAACTTGCTTAGACAAATCAAAATTAAAACCTGCGGCTCGTGACGACACATTAATGTCCTAAGACACGAAACGATAGGTTTGTGTGAGAAACCGAACATTATTTATATAATTTTTACCTCTAATACACCACTATGTCCAACTTCGTTCAGCTTCCTGTTAGTGAGGTCAAAAAACGCGTTCTGGTGACGGAAGTGATGTCTCGCCCATATACTTCAATGAGCGCGAGACATCACTTCCGTTGTCAGAGCGCGATCAGACCTCACTAGCCGGAAGCTGAACGAAGTTGGACATAGTGGTGTATTAGAGGTAAAAAATTATATAAATACTGTTCGGTTTCTCGCACAAACCGATCGTTTCGTGTCTTAGGACATCAATGTGCCGTCACGAGCCGCAGGGTTTAATTTGGATTTGTCTATGGAAGTTTTTTCGACTCTTATTGTTCAAGTTCCCAATCACTGCTATTATTTGACTGACAGACGGCAGCGGTTTCAGTTAAAAATCATAATTTGCGTTCGACTGAAGAAAAAAAGTCATCTACATCTTGGATGCCCTGGGGGTAAGCAGATAAACATCAAATTTTCATTTTTGGGTGAACTATCCCTTTAACATTGCTCACCCATGCTCCCCTGGCAGGTTACAATTGTATAAAATAGACAATAGGTTTTCCCTCGAAGGGCTTAACTAGAACAGAATATTCTATAGAGTGCATTATTGACCTTCAGTCCTTACACATAGTCGTCTTTACATCAATCTTTGTTATTTGGTTTATCATCAAATTCCTTGACTACAAAGCAAATACATATTTATTCTCTGGAAGCCGGGCTAAACGAGTAAGCACTGTTATTGCATTCCTGGCATGGGCCAGACCCTCAGTCACTCCTCAGATACTAAATACAGACATTGCCTTTAATCATAAACACCAGGATTTATACACTGGTTTTTAGAAAAATATAATTTCCAATTCATTATATAATACAAGAAGATGGATCGTAAATCCATTCCTTTCACTATACCCTTTATAGATCATTTTTAAGGTTAAAAAAAAAAAAAAAAAAAAAAAAATGTGGTCTAACTCAAAATAAACAACAACAACAAAAATAAAATAAAAAGACCCATCATAATCCATCTAGGTATTTTAAGTTTCTTAAATCATTGTTCAGTTTACAGTCTATAGACACATCATGCACCACCTTAATTGCAGAACATCTTTTAAATCTCTTTTTTTTAAACACACTGTTAAAAATAGAAATAAAAGAAAACAAATTTACATGACCAGAACCATTTCAATTATCCTTTTCAATAAAGCATAAAATTGTTACTTTTATATAATAACCCTTTGTTAAGATTTCTTTTCACAACAGATCCATTATAGCCCAAAAAAAAGTAAATAAACATAAACCTGAACTGTTAAATTTTAAAACATTTTGTTAAAAACCTTTCATCAAAATGAAATAAACATCAAAACATATAAATTCAATTATAGCAACAATTTGTTTGTCTTGACTGACATATCTCTTTATCATGACATCACTGTTAATCATACTCAATACCTATTTATTTTTAATCTGAAACTCAATTTTCACAACATTTCACAATATTGAGACTGTCAAAAGTACAGCATTCAAAATAATTTAATAATAATTAAGACTTCCTTTAAAGTCAGTTTTAAACTCAAATGTCTTGTCAATTATAACTGTTTAGGCTAAATGACCAAAATCTTAACCCTCTTCTTTGGCAGTGATCTTTTTAATCTTGCCACTGCACCAAAATTGTCATAAACAAAAACACAAATGGACAGATTTTTTTATATATACATAATCTTCCATATCACTTATAAATTATACAAATTTGTACTAAAAGACATTATCAATTTCTTTAAAGCTGTTTTTGAAACATTTTCACATTTTTTTAATCACAATAATTTCAAATGTTTATAATTTTGTCACTCTATCCCATCAAATTAATATTCTGCAGATCAAAAAAAAAAAAAAAATAATAATAATAATAATATATATATATATATATATATATATATATATATATATATATATATATATATATATATATCGTTACTGTCTCAGTCCCACTCATCTCTTGTTTTGCAGAAACCAAAGTATTGTTTTTCTCAAATTTCAAATCCCTAGGTTACACAGACAGCCTAATAGCTTCTTTCACCTTCAACCCTTATTACATAAATTGTATTTCTCTAAACATCTAATGTCATGCATCCATTTAATGGATGAAAAATAAAACTTTTATCAGTTATATTCACTCCTCCTTTGTTTGCCCACTGGCCTTCCATAAATTTGAGGGGTTTCTCTGGATAATTTACTAGTGACTTAGCCAATGTGTCACTTTGTCTCAGCCGTCAAATCTTATAACATTTACGTTTATCATTCTGATCAAACAAAGAAGACAGTGTTTAAATTTAGACCCTCAGTTGAATTTAGACAAGGGTTTTTAACCCATGGACGGCAATCTTCAATTCCACAATTCCAATTTATATAAATGTTCTTAAACATACTAATCCAGAGAATAATTAAAATCAACATCATAAATGACAAAAGTCATAATTACCAAGCGGACAGAGCTGGATATCCAATCCACTTAAAGTTCGTTCCATGTTCTGTATATCATCTTTTCATAAGATTCAATCCGAAATATCGGCTTGTCAAAATTTGTCATTTCACTTAACAATCTGTAATGATAAAACAGAGGTTAATGACATACACACACTGGGGACAGAATCCTTTCCCCAAACTAACAAACAACTCTAGTTTATATAGGTGACCACAGCAGTGTTGTCCGTGCGGACCAACACATGATGGCCTCTCAGGTCTGGGAGAAAGTGTTTTAATGCCAAGAACACCGCCATCATCTCCAGCCGATTTATGTGCCAGGAGAGCTGATGGACCTCCCATAAGCCCTGAGCTGGGCGACCACTCATGATCGCCCCCCAGCCCGTGAGAGAAGCATCTGTCGTAAGCATTACACGACGACCAGAAGTCCCCAGCACGGGTCCCTAGGACAGGAACCAGGGATCTTTCCACATGACCAGAGCACGAAGGCATCGTCATGAGACTTTGATCATGCGAAAAGGATTTCCCCTCGGGGAAAATCCCCTGGTCCTGAGCCACCACTGTAAGGGTCTCATGTGCAGAAGGCCAAAAGGTATCACGTTGGACGCAGCTGCCATCAGACCCAACAGTCTCTGGAACTGTTTTACAGTGAGTGACTGGCCTAGTTTCACCCCTTTCACGGCCGCTAGAATGGCACTCACATGAGCGGGAGACAGATGTGCCCGCATCGTGGTGGAGTCCCAAACTACACCCAGATAAGTGATAGTTTGAGCCGGAACTAGCACACACTTTTTGGTGTTGAGCCTCAACCCAAGCCTCTCCATGTGACGCAGAACAACATCTCGATGCTGGACTGCCAGTTGCTCTGACTGAGCTAAAATCAACCAATCGTCGATGTAATTCAGTACGCGGATGCCCTGAAGCCTCAGCGGGGCCAGTGCCGCATCCACGCACTTCGTGAATGTGCGGGGTGATAACGATAGGCCAAACGGAAGAACCCTGTATTGGTAAGCTTCGCCCCCGAAAGCAAACCTGAGGAACTTCCTGTGAGAAGGATGGATGGACACATGAAAGTGTGCATCTTTCAGGTCTATCGCCACAAACCAGTCCTCAGACCTGATCTGTGGGATAATCTGTTTGAGTGTAAGCATCTTGAACTTGAGCTTCTGGATTGAGCGATTTAACACGCGTAAATCTATGATAGGACGTAGTCCTCCATCCTTCTTCGGAACAATGAAGTAACGGCTGTAAAAACCTGACAGCTTGCTGGGAGGAGAGACCCTTTCTATAGCTCCTTTTTGCAAGAGTGTCATAACCTCTTGTTCCATCACCAGAGACTGCTCGGGGGTCACCACTGTGGGAAGGACCCCGTTGAATCTGGGCGGGCGAGACCCGAACTGTATTCTGTAACCCTTTTCTATCATGAGCAGTACCCAATTCGATATGTTTGGAAGGAGTTTCCACTCTGCCAAAAAATCTACTAAGGGAACCAGTCTCTCGAGACTGGCCTCTGGTGTTTTTTGAGCACTTGACTCGGTGCTCTGACGCGGCGCGCCGGCAGATGATAACCGAATCAAGTGGCCGGCCCTCCTCGAAGGGCCGGCAGGGACCGCTTTGAAGCCTTCCGAGCGATAATAACGGCCCGCAGGTCCGTTTTGCCCTTGGAAGGTTTCTTCTGAGCGGACCGACCCGATCCCCAAGCTGTTTGCGGGGGAGTGTGGGCGGCCACGCTCACTTTTTGTTGCGCTCTGTGGTGTGCTGAGGAGCTCGTGGACGGCCGAGACTGCTCCTGCTCAGCAGCCTCAGGGGGAATCATAGAGCGGCGGGGGATGAACCTCTGGAACGCCGCTGACTGTTTTTTAGCCTCCCGGAACCTCACGACGACTGTATTGACAGCGTCGCCGAAGAGGCCCGCAGGGGACAGCGGCGCGTCCATAAGGGCAGCTTTGTCTCGCTCCCTTATGTCCGAGAGGTTCAGCCACAAATGTCTCTCCGTGGCCACCAAGGCTGCCATAGACCGGCCGATTTCTTTGGCCGTCTCTTTGGTGGCACGGAGAGCCAGGTCAGTTGCCATCCTGATCTCCTGGATACATTCAAATGTGGCCTCCCCGCTCTCATCAATCTCCCCCAGCAGGTCTGCTTGATAGGCTTGGAGCAGCGACATAGTATGTAGGCATGCCGCCGCCTGACCTGCTGCCGTATATGCTTTGCCCACCAAGCTTGATGTAGTTCTTAGCGGCTTGGTGGGCAGTGTCGGGGCTCGGGTGAGAGATAGCCCGCGAGCGTCTCTTCAACCCGGGGCATCGCCGCATAACCGTGCTGTCTCAGCCCCACTATATTACTATAGACAGATGTTTGGGGGCTGAACACACGATGTTGCACGGGCCTCCTCCACGACCTCGACACCTCAGTGTGAAGGTCCGTGAAGAAAGGCAAACCCCGATGCTGGGGTAGCGACCGAGCTCTGCTGGCCAATCGATTTTTAATTTGGCAACAGCCCTGGTCACTACCTCCAGGAGCTCCTCATATGCTGGGGAAGAGGATGGCGGGTCCTCTTCCCCAGTCTCGATGCTCACCACATCAACCTCCTCGGAGGAAGAGAGATGAAGCGCCGGTGCCTCTCTCTGGGGGGAAGAAACCACTACGCGTGCTTCCGCCGCCTGAGAAGAGACACTGGGGCTGGCGGATAAAGGGCGAGATAAGGCTGGGCCCATCTCAACCCCCTCCGCCAGCTCCATTTGCGAACCCCACGACAACAGCCGGCGCTGCGCCTCAGCAGCAGCAGGACCCGACCCGCGAGGAACGCTCGCCGAGGCACCCTCCTCGAAGAGTGCCCGACGAGATCTCAACACTCTGAGGGTTAATTTTTCGCAATGCACACAGACAGCTCCCTCGAGAGCTGCCTGGGCATGCTCAACCCCCAGACAAACGACATACATGTTGTGTGTGTCCCCGTCCGGGATGTATCTAGGACAGGGATGCACACATTTCCTGTATCGTTTCTCCGCCTTTATATGTATCTTAATAATGTGTGGTGTACTGCAGCTCTTGTCCTCAGACGAAGAGTTTTTGTCTTTTTAGATAATAAGGAGACAAACAACACCAAATAAGACAGACAAGATAACATAGAGCGCTTTGTTGAAGACACAGAAGCTAGCGTGCTCTGCATCCGGGTATGCTTTATAGTTTCCTGGTCCGTGACGTCACCCGTCTCTGACGTCTCGCTACGCGATTGGTTAGATACATGAGTGCTTCAGTGACGACATCACGCAGAAGGTTCCCAATGCGTTACCACACAGCGTCGATAGTTCCCACGAAAGGGAACTTATTATTATAGATTTCCCTTCAAAAGGAATTCCTTAAGACTACAATCTTTTGACCTTGTTGTTATCTCGTTTTTTTTTATTTTATTTTTTTCTTCTCAATTTCACAAGCTCTCAGACAGAGTGGAAGTCTCTTTTTCTGTTTGTTTCTTTCTTTTGTTTACAATATTTTACACTATGGCCATGTTTTTCCACACTGTCTACACCTTTTAGGTGGGTTTTTACAATTACGGGCGAGATGGCCCTGCTCACCACAATTAAAACACTCCTTGTCATTTTTATCACATTGGGCAATCAAATTTGAACCATCCCTCAGTTACTTCTTGGATTTTTTTTTTCATTCAGGGTTAATGACACTCCGCCCATTTTACAAATAATGAATAAGCACAAACAGCTAAAAAGTTTAATTTTTCTGGTTCTTTCTTTGTTTGTAGCCAGTCTGGTTGTTTAACTTTCCAATCAGAATCAAAACCCTGACTAACCTTTTTTTTTTTTTTTTTTTTTTTTAATAATCTCTGTCTTTGAAGTGAGAGCTTCAGAGCAGAGCTGCTTACAGCATTTTGCTCTCTTCCATCTCATTATCTGTATCAGGACTGATCAAGTTTACGGATCAAGTTACTCAATTTGTCAGCCATATTTTATTCAAAGTTAATACTCACCTGAAAGAGATGGAGGCGGCAATCTTTGAAAAACACAGCTTTGGCTTCTGCTTGATGAAACTGCAAAGTATACTGTGCAATGATTTTTTCAATTGGTATTACAATTCTTTCAGTCAGTCTACCCCCTCCAGTGAGGGTCACAAACTCATGTGCGTATACCAAATAGTTAGAGGACAGTAGGCTAGCCCTGAAACTAACACTTCACATTCCATGGTCACAAAGTTTTTACTTTTCTCGGAATCGTTCTAGATGCATCCCAGGCAAACAAGAAACCCTATATCTATTACATTTTTTATTTTGTAATTAACTAATAGTTTTAGTCTCTAACTGTCTGAATCACTAAGTTCGGGGTACCCCTATCTGATGTGGAAGAGACAGAGTTAGGTTCACGGTTCCACTGGATCTTCTCAATCCAGTGCCTTACACTCCCTGTAGGGTTACCTCTGTACACCACGCCGTGTCTTAATCACTTTGTGTCCCTGCTCGATTGCTCCTGTCTGCCTCGCTGCCTCTGCTCGCTGCCTTGCTGCTGGTGGTTTGCGTCTCCGTATAGCTTTGTTTTCTCTTTTATTGAATCTCTTACTTTTATTCATTGTTGCTTATATTATTATTATTGCCTACCACATTAATCTGACGTCGCTAGCTTGTAATCTTTGAATCTAAATCGCTGTTACAACCCGTTTGCATCTCGCTAGCTTGTTAACTTGTCATCAACTTGTCTCGCGCACTCCTCTTTCAACGCGTTCATCAAACAGCTGTGGTAACTCGGATCGGATCAGTCTACAAACACGGTGAGTCATGTCATCCTCTCCCAGAATTGTTTCCTGTTCCATCTGTCACATGTTCAGAATAGTTCTCTCTGTCAGCGATGAGGGATTTACATGTCATAAATGTAGGGAAATAGTCAGGCTGACAGAGAGAATCTCAGAATTAGAGACACGCATCCAAACTTTAATCGAGGATAGTAAGAATGCAGGGGCTTCAGATACTGTTTTGGATGTGACTAGCTTAGTGAACTCTGTACGTTGTTCGGTTCCGGCTGTAGAGCCCGCGCAGCAGGGCACTTGGGTAACAGTGAGGCGGCCTAGCCGAGGAAAACACCACTCTTCCGTTCCATTAAGAACATCAAACAGGTTCTCCCCACTCAGTGATGCACCCACTGAGAATCCTGTTGAAAGTGCCCTAGTTATTGGCGATTCTATTACAAGGAACGTGAAAATAGAGACACCAGCCACCATAGTCACATGTTTGCCAGGAGCCAGAGCACCTGACATCAAAGCAAATTTAAAAGTGCTGGCTAATGCTAATCGTAAATATTCTAAAATTATTATTCATGTCAGCACAAATGATGTTCAACTTCGCCAGTCGGAGATCACTAAAATTAACATTAAAGAGGTGTGTGAACTCGCAAATACAATGTCAGGAGAAGTAATTTGCTCTGGTCCCCTTCCTGTTCGTCGGAGTGATGAGATAGTTAGTAGATTATCATCACTCAATGGCTGGCTGTCTAAGTGGTATAATATGGCAGAATAATATAGGTTTCATAGACAATTGGAAAAGTTTTTGGGGCAGACTTGACCCGTTGAAAAGAGATGGTATTCATCCGTCCCGGGATGGTGCTGCTCTTCTCTCTAGTAATATGGCACATAGTCTTAGAGCTGAAACATGACAAACTGGGGCCCAGGACAGGAAGCAGACAGACTGGCTAAACCGACCGTCTGCTAGCTGCCTCATGTTACAGATAGTCAGATAAATCCCAACACATAGAAACTCTTAAACCTAGATATTATCACATAGAGACTGTGTCTGTACCTCACATTAGTAAAAACAAAAAACTTCCAAACCCATTCAATGGTAAAAAATTTTATTGATGTTCAACAAATAAAAAATAGAGATAATAATGATAAACAAATGATAAAGCTTGGATTGTTAAATATTAGATCACTTTCTTCAAAAGCACTTATTGTAAACGATATTATCACAGACAATAATCTAGATGTGCTGTGTTTGACAGAAACCTGGCTAAAACCGGACGATTACATTACTTTAAATGAGTCTAGTCCTCAAGGTTATGATTATCGACACAATCCTCGTCAGAAAGGCAAAGGGGGAGGTGTTGCTGTAATTTATAGTAATATTTACAGTATCAGCCAGAAGTCTTTCAAATATAATTCCTTCGAAGTGATGGTGCTTTACGTAACATTATGTAAGTTGACATTTGTGCTGGCTACTGTATACAGGCCACCAGGACACCATACAGACTTTATCAAAGAATTTGCCGATTTTCTATCAGAATTAGTACTAGCTGCAGATAAAGTCCTTGTTGTTGGTGATTTTAATATCCATGTAGATAATAAAAAAGACTCATTGGGATTGGCATTCACAGACATTCTAAACTATATTGGTGTTAGACAACACGTGTCAGGACCCACTCATTGTCGTAATCATACTTTAGATCTAATATTGTCACATGGAATCGATATTGATGCCGTTGAAATTCTGCAGCAGAGTGACGACATCTCAGATCATTATCTAGTCTCGTGTATACTACATTTAGTCAAAGAGGCTAAACTGCCTCCCTGCCATAAATATGGTAGAACCATCACTTCTACCACTAAAGATCGCTTTATAAATAATCTTCCTAATCAGTTTCATCACCTTAGCATACCAGACAGCTTAGAAGACCTCGATGTTGCAACAGAAACTATTGCCTCTGTCTTTTCCAGCACATTAGACTCAGTTGCTCCTTTGCATTTAAAAAAAGATTAAGGAAATTAATCCAACGCCATGGTACAATGAGCACACTCGGGCCCTAAAAACAGCAGCTAGAAAAATGGAGCGCAGCTGGAAGAAAACAAAACTAGAAGTATTTCGCATTTCGTGGAGAGAGAAAATGAGTACAGAAAGGCCTTAAAAACTGCTAGATCTACCTATTTTTCAAAACTTTTAGAAGAAAATAAACACAACCCTAGGTATTTATTTGATACAGTGGCTAAATTAACAAGAAATAAAGCTTCAACTTCTGATGTTTCCAAAGAGCATAGCAGTAATGACTTTATGAACTTCTTTACTTGCAAGATTGATAATATTAGAGAGAAAATTATAACCATGCAACCGTCTACTACAGTATTGTGTCAGACAGTGCATTGTAGTGTCCCTGAAGAAAAATTCAATTCATTTTCTGCTTTAGGAGAGGAAGAATTGTCTAAACTTGTTAAATCATCAAAATCAACAACATGTATGTTAGACCCTATACCGACTAAGCTATTGAAAGAGATGCTTAGGTCATAGATCCTCTTCTTAATATTGTTAATTCATCTTTATCACTAGGATACGTACCAAAAACTTTTAAGCTGGCTGTTATTAAACCTCTTATTAAAAAACCACAACTTGATCCTAGAGAATTAGCCAATTACAGGCTGATTTCAAATCTCACTTTTCTATCAAAAATACTAGAAAAGGCAGTTTCATCACAACTATGTTCCTTTTTAGAAAGAAATAGTATCTGTGACGATTTCCAGTCAGGATTTAGACCGTACCATAGTACTGAAACTGCTCTCATTAGAGTTACTAATGATTTGCTCTTATCATCAGATCATGGTTGTGGGTCTCTATTAGTGTTACTGGATCTTAGTGCTGCATTTGACACTATTGATCACAATATTCTTCTAAATAGACTCGAAAACTATGTTGGCATTAGTGGAATTGCATTGGCATGGTTAAAATCATACTTATCTGACCGTTATCTTTGTAGTAGTAAACAATGAGATGTCATATCAATCACAAGTTAAATATGGAGTACCGCCAAGGCTCAGTACTAGGACCGTTGCTTTTCACTCTGTACATGCTACCCTTGGGAGATATCATTAGGAAGCATGGCGTTAGTTTTCATTGTTACGCTGATGATACTCAGCTCTATATTTCTTCGCGCCCTGACGAAACTTACCAATTCGCTAAATTAACAGAATGTATAGCTGATATAAAAAAACTGGATGACCAGTAATTTCCTACTACTAAATTCAGAAAAAAACAGAGATTCCAAAAACTACTTCACGCACTAACCTAGAATACTGTCTAAGGCCGGGTTCACACCGCAAGCGGCAGCAGAGCAGAAGCAGCGCATATTTTTTCGGCGTCCATGTTAACAGATGAGAGCGTTAACACCGCACGCAGAGGCTGCGCGGCAGCGCGGAGCAGGAGCAGGAGCAGAGCAGAAGCAGCAGTGCCGCAATCGTTCCGGCGCTGGGTCTATTTTTGCTGCGCTGTTAATGCTCAATTAAAGTGAAAGTACCCCTTTGTTGAACAAAATAAATATGATTTCATACAAAAAGTGCTCAAAATGCACAGAATAAGCATATCTAGTGTGTTTTAACAAGAATTGAAGTATGTCATGAAAGAAAATCAATATTAAAAAATATTTATAGAAGATTTACTCATTTAAACTTGTTTTTAATTATTCAGTTTGGGCTAAAGTATGGTGTAACACAGTTCACGTTCGTGTATGGGAAGGAAGAGGTCTGGGACGGCGAACAACTGCTGACTGAGCTTTTATTGAAACCAATGTTCAACAGAAAGACTGTGCAACGCATGCTAACAGCAACACAAATAATCCACAAAGGGCTTCACTCCAGGTTCGGTAAACACAATCCGCAAAGGGCTTCACTCCAAGTAACTCGCTGTGTCTCAGTCAGCAGTTCCCCTCTCTCTCACACACTCCTGCTTCTCATGGCGTCTTATCCTGGCTCCGCGCCAATCACTAGAACGAGAAACAGGTGTTCGTGATTTGCATCCAACCCACTCACTTACCAAGCGTCTCCCGCTATTCTCTCTGGTTGCAGACCTCGCTGAACCACTCCCCCCTCGCCACATATGGTATATTATAGAAAACTAAACTAAACTAGCCAGAAAATATGATATATAAACATTATTTTAGTTATTACACAGACAGCAATATAGGCTCTTGCATACCCAAATCAAACCCGAGTTTGCTGTCTTTTTCGCCGAGTTTGCAGTCTTGTAAACATGTTCATGTGTCAGATGATGTAAAACACAAAGCTTACCTCATTTGTGTGCAGCAATGGGTGACAGGAGGCTTTTGTTTATTTATTTTTATTTATTTTACGTTTATATGCGAGTGTTGTACACCTTGCATGTTAACAAACTTTCAAGACTATCAAGTTTAACAATGACCAATTATAAAAACAAATTTATAGCTGTCTTTGTAAAGAAATGCTCACTTTATATGTAGCTTCGAGGCGCTGCTGTGATGCTGTACAAACGCTTCCAGTGTGAATACTCGCGCGTCTCTGCAGCTGCAGTTCACGCTCACGCGCTGCTGCCGCTTGCGGTGTGAACCCAGCCTAACACTTGATGGCTGCTCTGTTAAGTCTTCGTCGTCAGTTAGGAACCTGGGTGTGCTCTTTGATACCAATCTTTCATTTGAAGGCCATGTTACTAGCATCTGCAAAACCGCATTCTTCCATCTTAAAAATATATCTAAACTAAGACATATGCTCTCAATGAAAAACGCAGAACAGTTAGTTCATGCGTTCATGACCTCAAGGCTAGATTACTGTAACGCTCTACTGGGTGGTTGTTCCTCCCGCTTGATAAATAAACTACAGCTCGTACAAAATGCAGCAGCTAGAGTTCTTACTAGAACTAGGAAGTATGACCATATTAGCCCAGTTCTGTCATCACTGCATTGGCTTCCTGTTAAACATCGTATAGATTTTAAAATCTTGCTAATTACTTACAAAGCACTAAATGGTTTAGCTCCCCAGTACCTGAGCGAGCTCTTAATGCATTATAGTCCTTCACGTTTATTGCGATCTCAGAATTCAGGCCAGCTGATAATACCTAGAATATCAAAATCAACTGCAGGCGGTAGATCCTTCTCCTATTTGGCACCCAAACTCTGGAACAATCTTCCTAGCATTGTTCGGGATGCAGACACACTTTGTCAGTTTAAATCTAGACTAAAAACACATCTCTTTAACCTGGCATGCACATAACACATTATCAATTTATATTTTCAAATCCGTTAAAGGATTATTAGGCTGCATAAATTAGGTCAGCCGGAACCGGGAACACTTCCTGTAACACCAGATGTACTCGTTACATCAGAAAAAGAATAGCATCTACGCTAATATTAGTCTTTCTGTTTATCCCGAGGTTTACCGTAGTCAACCGGATCCGGGCGTATCCAGCTGAGACCAAGGACCTGCGCCTTGACACGACCACAACGCAGCCCTGAAGTATCAGCAGAGATCGAGTCAACTAGATCATCCATTGTGAAGACATCATCAACACGACAGCCAGTGCCACAGTTCCTCAACAAACCGACCATACCGACGTGATGAATACGATCCTCAATTGGACACGACCACAACGCAGCCCTGAAGTATCAGCAGAGATCGAGTCGACTAGATCATCCACTGTGAAGGCCTCATCGACACGACAGCCAGTAGCACAGTTCCTCAACAAACCGTCCATACCGGCGTGATGAATACGATCCTCAACTGGATGGAACTGAAAGAAATACTTTGAATGTTGCGATCCTATCAGAATTATGATAGCAACCTGAATCGTAACAAAGCACTGTTCGCCAGAGGAGAACTGGCCCCCCGACTAAGCCTGGTTTCTCCCAAGGTTTTTTTTTTTTTTCTCCATTTTAACACCTATTTGCCACTTGTTTGCCACCTGATGTCACCTGTTGGAGTTTGGGTTCCTTGCCGCTGTCGCCTTTGGCTTGCTTAGTTGGGGACACTTGACATTTGACTTGACATTTGATATTCAACAGTATTCTTGACATTTATTCAACAGTGCTTTGATCTGCCTGCATTGACACTATTCTTGAAGAGCTGCTGTGCAGCAAAAACTATGTACCAGTTATCAATGTAAAGCTGCTTTGATACAATCTGCATTGTAAAAAGCGCTATATAAATAAAGGTGACTTGACTTGACCTGTATTGGAGTGCGTTCGATGCACTGCCTGCCGTTACGTGGCTTCAGCGACTTCTTATACTATCAAATTCAATGATCATCAATATCATAAAGCTAGTATAATTAGTGTACCTCCCCAGCCTCCAAATCCGGTTCGATGGTACTCCTCACTCACGTCTGAGTGAAGCTCTGCCTCTCTCCTGCCCCAATCTCTTCCACTCAGACAGCCCTAACCAAATAATAAAACAGCTTCCTATCTTGTTTGTTGTTTAGCCCGGAATGTCACCAAAGAATGATTGCCCGCAAAATCCTCCACCATAAACTGTTGGGGATTAACAGTTTAGGACCCTTGAGACCAGACATGATGAATAAAGACCCGGAGTCAAAGTTAAAAAAAATTAATAAATTGAAGAAAAATTTAATGAAGAATAGTTTGCAGTTTCATCAGCAGAAGCCAGCTTCAAGTCTCACAAGGAGTTCGTAGGCCGCTTTGCGTACATTCACATTTCCACAACAATTATACTCTAACAGAGTCAACTAAATATGTCATTACTTCAGGTTGAATGATTCTGATTGGCTAAGAAAGATAGACAAATTTGGTAATCTTCCACACATGGACAGATAGTCAGAAGCATATCTTCCTTTGTCACGATGCTGACGAGGGGACCCTGGATTTAGGTACCGGATGTCCTTTTGGGGTCACGACATAGCGTCTGCTGGTCTCAAGCAGAATGCCAGTTGTCCAGTACAAAGGGACCTGTACAGAACACTTAGCGCACATACACAGATACATGATTCACAGCTTCTTCAAGGTTAAAGTTGATCTGAGCTCTGCTCTGAGCAGGAAACTTTACCAAAACATACTGATAACATGTTCTTTTCTCTCAGTGAGAGGTACAGAGGAAAATAAATGCTTTAACATACATTGAAGAAGTCATTTAAATAATTTAACAGAAATATAAATGTTGATTAATAACTTAAAAGATATATATTGAAGCAGCAGTGGATTCCAGAATCCACCCCTTCAGTTACTTCTCTGCCAGTCTAGACTTGATACCAGGTGGTTGGCCACAGTAGGCCTCCCTGATGTGAGTTCCCAGCAGCTCGGTATCGGTCAGCAGGGTCTTGCTATCAGGTGGTTGGCCTTCCGGCCTCCCTGAGACCGCATGCTTCTGCGTGTTCCTGGCTTGGCTAACTGTTTTCACCAAGTTTATAGCCTGGTCGACCTGATAGGTCAAGGAGTAGCTCCCCTTACTTGCAAGGGTCGATAGCACTTCGCTAAGTCCTGCTCTCCAGGATGCCCGTCTCTTAAGATCCGGTCTGAGTTGGTCTACTGCCCTTTCTGCAGTCCCTCTTTCTGGATGTCTCTTTGTGAGACTTCTGTGTCTAGGTTACTAGTTCAGCTAGAAACCAGGTCAGCCTCCCTGGTGGCATTCAGGGTTGATTGTGTTCCCCTGAGAATTGACTGGCTGGGGTCCCTTCTGGCCCCCTAGCCACGGTCCCTTAAAGGGACCCCTTTCCTTTGAAGTGGTTGGTTCCAGGCCTTTGTGCGGCCTTGGCAGGCCTTCATGTGTAAGATGTGTAAGCTCATTTGTGACCCATAGGGTGAGTGGGTCTGGCATTTCATTTGAATTTGCCGGATTCTGACAGTTGTCACTGCCATGCATGGCATGCACTCCCCTCAGCATGGCGGCGTTGGTATATCATTCCCCTAGCACTTTGACGCAGCGCGAGTTCCCTTTCGAAAGGGAACGTCACAGGTTACGAATGTAACCATGGTTCCCTGAGAACAGGGAACAAGACGCTGCATCTCTTAGCCATGCCTCGGGGCCCGCCTGCTTACAGTCCCTTCAGATGATAAGCGGGTGACATGTTACTTGGGCGCCCCTTATATACATGCCGGTCATATTGTTATGATGTCATGGGCTGTCGCCGGTCAATATGATATTGCAGAGACTGGGTATGTGTTTCAGACACCGGTTCCTGCGGAGGCATTCCCCTTGCGATTTTTCCGCAGTGTCTCGTTCCCTGTTCTCAGGGAACCATGTTTGCATGCGTAACCAGAGACGATATCTTTAATACTTCTTGAGTTACAGGCATGCAAACTTGGGGCAAAAAATACAAGAAGTGCTTTTTCCCATTTTTAAACCATCACCGTTGGCATATAATGCAACAAAAATTACTAAAGTAAACAGATTTAACAGACCTACAAATCTCTGTGTAAAAATAAAATAATGATTCTACCATCTTTCTAAGGTCATGTTTATCCCCCAGTAATTTGGCTCCAGATCTCAGGTGAAATTTGTCATTTTGACCCTCCTCTACAAAACATTGATTTACTCAGTAAATATACATTCATGACATTTAATATTTTGGCTTTCTTCTTCATTTATGTATTTCTTTCACAAGAAAAATCAAAATTTTGTTTTTGGGGACCTCTGGTTGAGTTGACACAGAATAACCCTATAGTAATTATTTGGGAATTTCAAAAAACTAAAAAGAAAGTGCATAATAAGGTAATGAGAATAACTCAGAGATTAGGCTTAATGGTATTGAACATAGTGTCATAATTCAGAAAAAAATATGCAAAATATAATTCTTTGGAGAGATGAAATGGAAGGAATGAAAGAATCAAAGATTTTAAAAGGGCAGCACAGAAATAAAAAAAAAAAACTTTGGTTTCCAACCTTGTAATGCATGTTGCTCACTTCACATTTTTTGGCTATTAATCAACATAACATAATCAACAAAACAACATTTGTTTTCCAGCCTCAATACTTTCCACAGCTGACCAACAGTAACACCTCACCAGCACCTGAACTGAAGAGTAAACACAGGCACAAACATGACCATCACCTACCCAACATCTGACCCCGAGACTGGTGCAAATGTGTTTGGTAGGGCAAACGTGTTTTCAGTGGAATGACTTGATGTGTTTATTTCAAACAACATAGAAGTTTAGCTTTTTTTTAACACATACTGTATTAAAACTATTAAAGTTATATATACAGTGGGTACGGAAAGTATTCAGACCCCCTTAAATTTTTCACTATTTGTTATATTGCAGCCATTTGCTAAAATCATTTAAGTTAATTCATTTAAGTTTTTTCCTCATTAATGTACATACAGCACCCCATATTGACAGAAAAACACAGAATTGTTGACATTTTTGCAGATTTATTAAAAAAGAAAAACTAAAATATCATATGGTCCTAAGTATTCAGACCCTTTGCTCAGTATTTAGTAGAAGCACTCTTTTGATCTAATACAGCCATGAGTCTTTTTGGGAAAGATGCAACAAGTTTTTCACACCTGGATTTGGGGATCCTCTGCCATTCCTCCTTGCAGATCCTCTCCAGTTCTGTCAGGTTGGATGGTTTTATGTCTCTCCAGAGATGCTCAATTGGGTTTAAGTCAGGGCTCTGGCTGGGCCATTCAAGAACAGTCACAGAGTTGTTGTGAAGCCACAGCTGTGTGCTTAGGGTCATTGTCTTGTTGGAAGGTAAACCTTCGGCCCAGTCTGAGGTCCTGAGCACTCTGGAGAAGGTTTTCGTCCAGGATATCCCTGTACTTGGCCACATTCATCTTTCCCTCGATTGCAACCAGTCATCCTGTCCCTGCAGCTGAAAAACACCCCCACAACATGATGCTGCCACCACCATGCTTCACTGTTGGGACTGTATTGGACAGGTGATGAGCAGTGCCTGGTTTTCTCCACACATACCGCTTAGAATTAAGGCCAAAAAGTTCTATCTTGGTCTCATCAGACCAGAGAATCTTATTTCTCACTATCTTGGAGTCCTTCAGGTGTTTTTTAGCAAACTCCATGTGGGCTTTCATGTGTCTTGCACTGAGGAGAGGCTTCCGTCGGACCACTCTGCCATAAAGCCCCGACTGGTGGAGGGCTGCAGTGATGGTTGACTATCTACAACTTTCTCCCATCTCCCGACTGCATCTCTGGAACTCAGCCACAGTGATCTTTGGGTTCTTCTTTACCTCTCTCACCAAGGCTCTTCTCCCCCGATAGCTCAGTTTGGCCGGACGGCCAGCTCTAGGAAGGACGGCCGGCTCGATTGCTCCTGTCTGCCTCGCTGCCTCTGCCTCACTGCTGGTGTTTGCATCTCCGTATAGCTTTGTTTTCTCTTACTTTTATTGAATCTCTTACTTTTATTCATTGTTGCTTATATTATTATTATTGCCTACCACATTAATCTGACGTTGCTAGCCTGTAATCTTTGAATCTAAAACGCTGTTTCAGCGCGTTTGCATCTCGCTTGTTAACTGATAATACCTGATAATACCTAACGCGTTCATCAAACAGCTGTGGTAACTCGGATCAGTCTACAGTGGTAACTCGGATCAGTCTACAAACACGGTGAGTCATGTCATCCTTTCCCACTGTTATCTCGTGTTCAGTTTGTCACATGTTCAGTGTAGCTCTCTCTGTCAGCGACGAGGGATTTACATGTCATAAATGTAGGGAAATAGTCAGGCTGACAGAGAGAATCTCAGAATTAGAGACACGCATCCAAACTTTAATCAAGGATAGTAAGAATGCAGGGGCTTCAGATACTGTTTTGGATGTGACTAGCTTAGTGAACTCTGTACGTTGTTAGGTTCCGGCTGTAGAGCCCGCGCAGCAGGGCACTTGGGTAACGGTGAGGCGGCCTAGCCGAGGAAAACACCACTCTTCTGTTCCAATAAGAACATCAAACAGGTTCTCCCCACTCAGTGACGCACCCACTGAGAATCCTGTTGAAAGTGCCCTAGTTATTGGCGATTCTATTACACGGAATGTGAAAATAGAGACACCAGCCACCATAGTCACATGTTTGCCGGGAGCCAGAGCACCTGACATCAAAGCAAATTTAAAAGTGCTGGCTAATGCTAATCGTAAATACTCTAAAATTATTATTCACGTCGGCACAAATGATGTTCCACTTCGCCAATCGGAGATCACTAAAATTAACATTAATGAGGTGTGTGAACTCGCAAGTACAATGTCAGGAGAAGTAATTTGTTCTGGCCCTCTTCCTGTTCGTAGGAGTGATGAGATAGTTAGCAGATTATCATCACTCAATGGCTGGCTGTCTAAGTGGTGTCCGCAGAATAATATAGGTTTCATAGACAATTGGAAAAGCTTTTGGGGCAGACCTGACCTGTTGAAAAGAGATGGTATTCATCCGTCCCGGGATGGTGCTGCTCTTCTCTCTAGTAATATGGCACATAGTCTCAGAACTAAAACATGACAAACTGGGGCCCAGGACAGGAAGCAGACAGACTGGCTAAACCGACCATCTGCTAGCTGCCTCACATTACAGAAGTCAGATAATTCCCAACACATAGAAACTCTTGCACCTAGATATTATCAAATAGAGACTGTGTCTGTACCCCGAATTAATAAAAACAAAAAACTTCCAAACCCATTTAATGGTAAAAATTTAATTGATGTTCAACAAATAAAAAATAGAGATAAAAATGATAAACAAATGATAAAGCTTGGATTGTTAAATATTAGATCACTTTCTTCAAAAGCACTTATTGTAAACGATATTATCACAGACAATAATCTAGATGTGCTGTGTTTGACAGAAACCTGGCTAAAACCGGACGATTACACTACTTTAAATGAGTCTAGTCCTCAAGGTTATGATTATCGACACAATCCTCGACAGAAAGGAAAAGGGGGAGGTGTTGCTGTAATTTATAGTAATATTTACAGTATCAGCCAGAAGTCTTTCAAATATAATTCCTTCGAAGTGATGGTGCTTTACATAACATTATGTAAGTTGACATTTGTGTTGGCTACTGTATACAGGCCACCAGGGCACAATACAGACTTTATCAAAGAGATTGCCGATTTTCTATCAGAATTAGTACTAGCTGTAGATAAAGTCCTTGTTGTTGGTGATTTTAATATCCATGTAGATAATAAAAAAGACTCATTAGGATTGGCATTTACAGACATTCTAAACTCTATTGGTGTTAGACAACACGTGTCGGGACCCACTCATTGTCGTAATCATACTTTAGATCTAATATTGTCACATGGAATCGATATTGATGCCGTTGAAATTCTGCAGCAGAGTGACGACATCTCAGATCATTATCTAGTCTTGTGTATACTACATTTAGTCAAAGAGGCTAAACTGCCTCCCTGCCATAAATATGGTAGAACCATCACTTCTGCCACTAAAGATTGCTTTATAAATAATCTTCCTAATCAGTTTCATCGCCTTAGCATACCAGACAGCTTAGAAGACCTCGATATTGCAACAGAAACTATTGACTCTCTCTTTTCCAGCACATTAGACTCAGTTGCTCCATTGTGTTTAAAAAAGATTAAGGAAATTAATCCAACACCATGGTACAATGAGCACACTCGGGCCCTAAAAACAGCAGTTAGAAAAATGGAGCACAGCTGGAAGAAAACAAAACTAGAAGTATTTCGCATTTCGTGGAGAGAGAAAATGACTGAGTACAGAAAGGCCTTAAAAACTGCTAGATCTGCCTATTTTTCAAAACTTTTAGAAGAAAATAAACACAACCCTAGGTATTTATTTGATACAGTGGCTAAATTAACAAGAAATAAAGCTTCAACTTCTGATGTTTCCAAAGAGCACAGCAGTAATGACTTTATGAACTTCTTTACTTGCAAGATTGATAATGTTAGAGAAAAAATTATAACCATGCAACCGTCTACTACAGTCTTGTGTCAGACAGTGCATTGTAGTGTCCCTAAAGAAAAATTAAATTAATTTACTGCTTTAGGAGAGGAAGAATTGTCTAAACTTGTTAAATCATCAAAATCATCCACATGTATGTTAGACCCTATACCGACTAAGCTATTGAAAGAGATGCTTCCAGAGGTCATAGATCCTCTTCTTAATATTGTTAATTCATCTTTTTCACTAGGATACATACCAAAAATCTTTAAGCTGGCTGTTATTAAACCTCTTATTAAAAAACCACAACTTGATCCTAGAGAATTAGTCAATTACAGGCCGATCTCAAATCTCACTTTCTGTCAAAAATACTAGAAAAGGCAGTTTCATCACAACTATGTTCCTTTTTAGAAAGAAATAGTATCTGTGAAGATTTCCAGTCAGGATTTAGACCACACCATAGTACTGAGACTGCTATCATTAGAGTTACTAATGATTTGCTCTTATCATCAGATCGTGGTTGTATCTCTCCATTAGTGTTATCTGGATCTTAGTGCTGCATTTGACACAATTGATCACAATATTCTTCTAAACAGACTCGAAAATTATGTTGGCATTAGTGGAATTGCATTGGCATGGTTCAAATCATACTTATCTGACCGTTATCAGTTTGTAGTAGTAAACGATGAGATGTCATATCAATCACAAGTTAAATATGGAGTACCGCAAGGCTCAGTACTAGGACCGTTGCTTTTTACTCTGTACATTCTACCCTTGGGAGATATCATTAGGAAGCATGGCATTAGTTTTCATTGTTACGCTGATGATACTCAGCTCTATATTTCTTCGCGCCCTGACGAAAATCACCAATTCGCTAAATTAACAGAATGTATAGCTGATATAAAAAACTGGATGACCAGTAATTTCCTACTACTAAATTCAGGAAAAACAGAGATTCTAATTTTTGGACCGAAAACTTCTTCACGCAATAATCTAGAATACTGTCTAACACTTGATGTTAAGTCTTCGTCATCAGCTAGGAACCTGGGTGTGCTCTTTGATACCAATCTTTCATTTGAAGGCCATGTTACTAGCATGTGTAAAACTGCATTCTTCCATCTGAAAAATATATCTAAACTACGACATATGCTCTCAATGAAAAATGCAGAACAGTTAGTTCATGCGTTTATGACCTCAAGGCTAGACTACTGTAACGCTCTACTGGGTGGTTGTTCTGCTCGCTTGATAAATAAACTACAGCTCGTACAAAATGCAGCAGCTAGAGTTCTTACTAGAACTAGGAAGTATGACCATATTAGCCCAGTTTTGTCATCACTGAATTTTCTTCCTGTTAAACATCGTATAGATTTGAAACTCTTGCTAATTACTTACAAAGCACTAAATGGTTTAGCTCCCCAGTACCTAAGTGAGCTCTTAATACATTATAGTCCTTCACGTTTATTGCAATCTCAGAATTCAGGCCAGCTGATAATACCTAGAATATCAAAATCAACTGCAGGTGGTAGATCCTTCTCCTATTTGGCACCTAAACTCTGGAACAATCTTCCTAGCATTGTTCGGGAAGCAGACACACTCTGTCAGTTTAAATCTAGACTAAAAACACATTTCTTTAACCTGGCATACACATAACACATTATCAATTTATATTTTCAAATCCGTTAAAGGATTATTAGGCTGCATAAAATAGGTCAGCCGGAACCGGGAACACTTCCTATAACACCAGATGTATTCGTTACATCAGAAAAAGAATGGCATCTACGCTAATATTAGTCTTTCTGTTTATCCTAAAGTTTACCGTAGTCAACCGGATCTGGGCCATATCCAGCTGAGACCAAGGACCGGTGCCATGACACGACCACAACGCAGCCCTAAGGTATCAGCAGAGATCGAGTCAACTAGATCATCCATTGTGAAGACATCATCAACATGACAGCCAGTGCCACAGTTCCTCAACAGACCGTCCATACCGACGTGATGAATACGATCCTCAACTGGACACGACCACAACGCAGCCCTGAAGTATTCAGCAGAGATCGAGTCAACTGGATCATCCATTGTGAAAGCCTCATCGACACGACAGCCAGTAGCACAGTTCCTCAACAGACCGTCCATACCGGCGTGATGAATACGATCCTCAACTGGATGGAACTGAAATAAATACTTTGATTGTTGCGATCCTATCAGACTTATGATAGCAACCTGATTGTAACAAAGCACTGTTCGCCAGAGGAGAACTGGCCCCCCGACTAAGCCTGGTTTCTCCCAAGGTTTTTTTGCTTGCTTAGTTGGGGACACTTGATATTTGACTTGACATTTGATATTCAACAGTATTTTTGACATTTATTCAACAGTGCTTCTGATCTGCCTGTATTGACACTATTATTTAAGAGCTGCTGTGCAGCCAAATTATGTACCAGTTATCAATGTAAAGCTGCTTTGACACAATCTGCATTGTAAAAAGTGCTATATAAATAAAGGTGACTTGTCTAGGAAGAGTTCTGGTCGTCCCAAACGTCTTCCATTTAAGGATTATGGAGGCCACTGTGCTCTTAGGAACCTTAAATGCAGCAGAATTTTTTTTGTAACCTTGGCCAGATCTGTGCCTTGCCACAATTCTGCCTCTGAGCTCTTCAGGCAGTTCCTTTGACCTCATGATTCTCATTTGCTCTGACATGCACTGTGAGCTGTAAGGTCTTATATAGACACAGGTGTGTGGCTTTCCTAATCAAGTCCAATTAGTATAATCAAACACAGCTGGACTCAAATGAAGGTGTAGAACCATCTCAAGGATGATCAGAAGAAATGGACAGCACCTGAGTTAAATATATGAGTGTCACAGCAAAGGGTCTGAATACTTAGGACCATTTTTCTTTTTTAATAAATCTGCAAAAATGTCAACAATTCTGTGTTTTTCTGTCAATATGGGGTGCTGTGTGTACATTAATGAGGAAAAAAATGAACTTAAATGATTTTAGCAAATGGCTGCAATATAACAAAGAGTGAAAAATTTAAGGGGGTCTGAATACTTTCCGTACCTACTGTATATTCTGGAATCTAATATTCTACATATACAGTGGTCCCAAAAGTATTTTGAAATTTAAACCACACTTAAAAATGTATATACTGTATATACATTTAGAAATGTATTAATGTTAAAAGTTATTAGTGCATTATAATTTCTAAATTTGTGACCAAAAATCAATTAGCCATGTCCGATATCTTTTTAGTAGTATCCTTTCAATGGTATAAGTCTATTTCACATGTCTGGCGTCAGCACTGGCCAATGCATTGATCTAAGCTTCAGCGTTACCCTGGCACTACATTACTCGTTGGTTGAGCCTCATACAGCCTTGAGGTGACTTTGGGTGTGTTCCGCTTCACTTTTAGATTATGACGGGTGGATTGCACCACTTTCAAGGCTACCCAGAAGAAGGAGCAGTCTACCCTTCCATCGCTGTCAGATGTGGCTGCGTTTAACTACACTTTAAGACATACACTCATGAACTTTGCTAAGCACTTTCCCTGCAGGAATCCCCTCCTCCATTTTGTTTGTGTTCAACTTCGTCAAATGGACGAGGTAAGTTTATTTGGACAGACCCTCAACTCCTCAATTTTCGAAAGAGCGACTCATATTTCGAGAGACTCATATGCATACCACAATGCAACACAATTGTGATGTCAGAACAACAACTTACAGTTCTTGAGTTTGCTTAATTTACGCACACCTGATCAAGGGCTTAGGGCATTCCATTTTAACTAGGGCTGTCAATAGATAAAATGTTTTAATTGTGATTAAATGCCCACAAAAAGAAGACTTAAACACAGCCTGTGTCTGCGTATAGCAGAAATGTATTTAAATATATATTTGAACAAAGTACGTCTAATTGTCTTAAAACACCTGACACACACGTCGTCTCTGTTATTTACTGGAATGCATAGGAAACAAACACCAAAACTCAAGCACTGAAATGGCACTGATTTAACTGTGCAGCGCATCCGTTAGTCGCAGCATGAGAGCAGTTTGACCAGTCTCCCGCACCATGCTGATGAACTTGCTTGACACCTTCTCCACTCTATTGAAGTGATAACCACCCCAAGTCGTTTGACTCATTTTAATTCGACACGAGCATGATATCTGTACATTAAAGGCTCTGAAACCAGATTGAAAAGACCATGTAAACTAAAGTGTACTGTACACCACTATAAAAATTGACCATGCAGTTACTAGCACTGTAGAAATATTGGGTAATAAAAGGGCAAAATAAGTCAATTTAAATTATTAATATTAATATTAATATTAATATTGTTAAACACAGTGTATTCAAAAACATTATTATTTGTTTCTGTCCTTTATTTTTTCATTAAATAGAATTCGTTCAAGGCCCTACTCATTGTATCTTTGTGAGTTGGAGATCTTATTTATTTATTTATTTATTTATTTATTTATTTAAAATACTAATTATTCCTGTGGTATAAAACGATGTGGCACCAAGATAGGCTACTAAGGGGACCCTTGGGTTTTTTATGTGTTCTCCATCCGGGCCTGGCCATTAACCTATTGTATCACTCTACATAGCCCATTATTTCACAAAATATTAAGCTGTACCTCAAAACATTAAAGAGCAATTTAAGATGATGATTTCAGACTACTTCTTCTCAGTGTGTTTTTTTTTTTTTTTTCCCAACATCACTGCTAATGATGCTTTCTAACACATTTGAAATTGTAATTGTCTGTTATCTAAACCTAACCAAAATGTGACTGAAAACTGAAAATAATTATAATTATAAAAAAATGTAAAATTAAAAATAAATCAATGCTAACTTCTTGCAACAAATAAAACAAATTCAGCCTCCGGAATAAAAATAAAAGTTTGTTGACCCATTCAGTTGTCAAGACATTTACACTTTCTGAGTTTGCTCTCTTTACAACATAACCCAATCACTTTGGTACACTGTAAAATATATCCCGTTAAATTACAGAGAAAAACACTGGCTGCTGTGGCTGCTGGAAATTCACTGTAAAAAATAATGGGACAAATGTTTTCAGTTTTACAGGATGCCTGTATATACAGGCATATTTTACATATGTATATGTAAAATGTGCCTGTATGTGTATATTTTACATTTTAAGTGATTTAATGTAAATATACCTATACTTTAACTACCAAAATCTTCCTTTTTACCTTAAAATGTAGCAATAACCACCACAACAATAATGCAGGTGGCACAGTAGAAAGCCACATGATTAATCAGAGTTCATCATAAGGTCATACCATGTTCATAAAACATGGTCAATACTCATATTTAGACAGTGCACAAGATCACACATACAAAGACAAAACAACTTCAGGGTAACACATGACACTAAAATAATGCAATAAACATGAATTATATAGGAACCTTTTTCCTCGTCAAAGCAGAGACCAGGAGACGTTGGGATATCTTTCAAGCAGAAGTTACTCTTTATTGAGAAACATGCTGTGCATCACTGTAGTCATCCAAGTCTAACTAAGGCAGTGTACATTGCAGTTTATATACATTCAAGGGGGAGGGATACATACAGTAGAGGTGGAGACAATCTAAACAAAGCATGCAAATGCAGTGCAGGAATCAGCCTGTTCCTGGCATTACCCCAGCCCTGATCTAATCAGCATAACAGTGTCATTCAAATGCATAGGTGCTAATCCAATCAGTATAACTATTCAATAAATGGGACAGGGGCTCCAAGAGCCATTAAAGACACAAGGTGAGAATCTCAGTAATCAGACTCATTAGACATAGAATAAAGAGAACAGGAACTGGCAGAAAACTCTTGCTGGAAACTTTACTTAACAGAATCATTCATCTGATGTCATCATCTTTACCTTAAAATGCTAAATACAATGTACTTCACCTTTTCATGTGATGTTATGTCAGGATGTAGGATCAGCAGATCTTAAACAGATTCTTAAATTTGTAATCCCACAGTCCCCCCTTTGAGAGTTCTAATAAGTCTCATATAATACAAATTTAAACCTTCTTAAATCCCCTCTATACTATAACCTATGTTTGTTAACTTAAGTCCCATCTTCCAGTCATGTAACTTGAAATAGTTACAGGCACATATATAGTACAGTCCAAAAGTTTGGAACCACTAAGATTTTTAATGTTTTTAAAAGAAGTTTCGTCTGCTCACCAAGGCTACATTTATTTAATTAAAAATACAGTAAAAAACAGTAATATTGTGAAATATTATTACAATTTAAAATAACTGTTTTCTATTTGAATATATTTCACAAAGTAATTTATTCCTGTATTACTGTTCCCTTTCGTGGGAACTATCGATGCTACGTCGGATGACGTGATGGGAACCCTCTGTATTTTGTGTTCGTGAAGCACCTCTGTATCCAACCAATGAAAAGACGCGACGTCAGAGGCGGGTGACGTCACGGATCAGGAAGCTATAAAGCACACCTGAACACAAAGCACGCCAGCTTCTGTTGTCTTCAGCAAGCGCTATCTGTATCTTGTCTGTCTTATTTATTGTTGTATTGTCTATACACACACTGTGGTCTCTTCGTCCGAGGACAAGAGTTCCCAAACACAATAAGACACGAACATACATTCACAAAATGGCGGAAAAGCAGCAGTTTAAGAAGTGTACTCCTCCCTGCCCACGTTTCATTGTGACAGGAGATACACACGAAATGTGCGTGAAATGCCTGGGGGTTGAGCATGCACAGGCGGCTCTCGAGGGAGCCATCTCTCGCCCGAGTCCACATCGTCCCTTAAGACCCCGACGCTGCCCACCAAGCCCCTAAAGACAACTTCCAGCTTGGTGGGCAAGGCTTATTCGGCGGCAGGTCAGGCGGCGGCATGCCTTCACACTATGTCTATCTTACAGGCATATCAAGCCGACCTGCTGGGGGAAATTGATGACAGTGGGGAAGCGTCCTTTGAGGCTATTCATGAGCTCAGAAAGGCAACAGATCTAGCTCTCCGGGCCACCAAGGAGACGGCCAAATCCATCGGCCGCTCTATGGCAGCCCTGGTGGCCACGGAGAGGCATCTCTGGCTCAACCTCTCAGACATCAAAGAGAGAGATAAAAACGTTCTCATGGACGCGCCGCTGTCTCCTGATGGCCTGTTCGGCGACGCAGTGTCAACTGTCGTCGACAGGTTTCAGGAGACACGAAAGCAGACAGCGGCATTCTCTAAAATTATTCCCCGCCGCTCTCATCCCCCCGAGGCTGCTGGGCGGGAGCAGCCTCGGCCGACAGCCAGCTCCTCAGCACACAGGGTGCAACAAAAAGCCAGTGTCGCCTCCCGTGCTCCCCACAAAGATCTGGGGGGCCGGGGCGGGTGGCACAGGCGAAGCCTTCCGGAGGTAGGACGGATCTGAGGACCGTCATTATCTCCCGGAAGGCTTCAAAGAAGAGGTCCTGACCTTTATAGTGCAGGATCTCTCGAGGGCAGCCCCCTCCGGGGGGATTCGGATATCGGGTCCCTCCCGGTGCCCTCAGGGGACCGTCCTGTCAACCCTGCCACCCAGCGTGCGTCAGGGCACAGCGGTCTCCACCGATCCTCCGAGGAGGGTCGGCCAGCACGTGATTCGCCTGTCTGCCGGTGCGCCGCGTCAGATGGACGAGCCAAGTGCTCAAAAAACACCAGAGACCAGTCTCGAGAGACTGGTTCCCTTAGTAGAATATTTGGAAGAGTGGAAAAATCTCCCGAATGTTTCGAAGTGGGTGCTGCTCATGGTAGAACAGGGCTACAGAATTCAGTTCGGTTCACGACCGCCCAAGTTCAATGGGGTACTTCCTACGGTGGTAACCCCAGAGCAGTCTCTGGTGATGGAGCAAGAAGTAACGACGCTTTTGCAAAAAGGGGCTATAGAAAGGGTTTCCCCTCCCAGCAAGATGTCGGGCTTTTACAGCCGCTACTTCATTGTTCCGAAGAAGGATGGAGGGTTGCGTCCGATCATAGATTTACGTGTGTTAAATCGATCAGTAAGGAAGTTGAAGTTCAAAATGCTTACACTCAGACAGATCATCCCTCAGATCAGGTCCGAGGACTGGTTTGTAGCGATAGATCTGAAAGACGCATACTTTCATGTATCCATCCATCCTTCACACAGGAAGTTCCTCAGGTTTGCTTTCGGGGGCGAAGCTTACCAATACAGGGTTCTTCCGTTCGGCCTATCCCTCTCACCCCGCATGTTCACGAAGTGCGTGGATGCAGCGCTGGCTCCGCTGAGACTCCAGGGCATCCGCGTGCTGAACTATATCGACGATTGGTTGATACTAGCTCAAACAGAACAATTGGCAGTTCAACATCGAGATGTTGTTCTGTCGCACATGAAGAGGCTTGGGCTGAGGCTCAACGCCAAAAAGAGTGTGCTGGTCCCGAGTCAGGTTGCAAACTACTTAGGTGTAATCTGGGATTCCACCACGATGCAGGCGCAGTTGTCCCCTGCTCGTGTGAGTTCCATTCTCGGGCCGTGAAAGGGGTGAAATTAGGCCAGTCACTCACTGTAAAACAGTTTCAGAGACTGTTGGGTCTGATGGCAGCTGCGTCCAACGTCATTATTTTTGGCCTCCTGCACATGAGACCCTTACAGTGGTGGCTCAGGACCAAGGGGTTTTCCCCGAGGGGAAATCCTTTTCGCATGATCAAAGTCACGCGGCGATGCCTTCGTGCTCTGGTCATGTGGAAGAAGCCTTGGTTCCTAACCCAGGGACCCGTGCTGGGGACTTCTGGTCGTCGTGTAATGCTTACGACAGATGCTTCTCTCACGGGCTGGGGGGCGATCATGAGTGGTCGCTCGGCTCAGGGTCTTTGGGAGGACCATCAGCTCTCCTGGCACATAAATCGGCTGGAGATGATGGCGGTGTTTCTTGCACTGAAACACTTCCTCCCAGACCTGAGAGATCACCATGTGTTGGTCCGTACGGACAACACTGCGGTGGTCTCGTACATCAACCATCAGGGGGGCTTGCGGTCTCGCCTATTATCAAAATTGGCCAGTCGCATCCTCCTCTGGTCCCAGGGAAAGCTCCTCACGCTGAGAGCAGCTTATATCCCCGGGCGGTTGAATGTGGGAGCAGACGCCCTGTCGAGGCAGGGCGCGAGACCGGGGGAATGGAAACTCCACACCGAGGTGGTGGAGTTGATATGGAAAACTTTCGGTCGAGCTCAAGTCGATCTATTTGCCACAGAGGAGTCAGCTCAGTGCCCTCTGTGGTATTCACTTCAGCACCCAGCACCTCTAGGGCTGGATGCCATGCTACAGACGTGGCCGAGGCTGCGTCTGTATGCTTTCCCCCCAGTCTCAATGCTCCCGGGAGTTCTGGAGAAGGTTCGCCAGGAGAAGGTCGACCTAATATTGATGGCCCCTTACTGGCCGACCAGAGTATGGTTTTCGGACATAATGTCTCTACTTCACGGCTCTCCCTTAGAGTTTCCTCTCAGGCAGGATCTCCTGTCCCAAGCGGGCGGCACGATTCTCCATCCCCGCCCAGAAATGTGGAAACTGTGGGCTTGGCCCCTGAGGGGGCAAGGCTCATAGGTACTGGTCTCCCAACCGAGGTTGTGGAGACCATCCTTCACTCCAGAGCTCCCTCCATGAGGAAGTTGTACTTATATAAATGGAAATTGTTCTCTGTGTGGTGCGAACAGCATAATTTGGACCCGGTCCATTCTTCAGTCTCAGACGTGCTTCGGTTCCTTCAGGAAAAATTCTCGGAAGGTTTAACCCCTTCCACGCTGAAAGTATATGTAGCCGCTATTTCGGCTCATCATATCCCTGTAGGGGGCTCCTCGCTGGGTCGAGACCCCCTAGTAGTACGCTTCCTCCGTGGTGCACTCAGGTTGAGACCTGTGGTGCGCACGAAAACTCCGACCTGGGACCTCACTATTGTGCTCCAAGGGCTGGCTGAGGCTCCCTTCGAGCCAATAGAGGAGGTGTCAGACAAGTTCTTGACTCTTAAGACCATTTTTCTTCTGGCCGTCTCTTCTCTGAAGAGAATCGGTGATTTACAAGCGCTGTCAGTCGCTCCATCTTGTCTTGAGTTTGCGCCTGGTATGGTGAAAGCCTTTCTGCATACCAGACCGGGCTATGTCCCAAAGCTTCCGACGAGGGTCCCAGGTCCCATCGTACTTGAGGCTTTCTGCCCGCCTCCTTTTGCAAATTTGGATCAGGAGAGGAAGAATCTGCTTTGCCCTGTAAGAGCATTAGATGCATATGTTCACAGAGCTGCCCTGTGGAGAAAAACAGAACAATTGTTTGTATGTTATGGGTCCCCTAAGAGGGGGGGCCCAGCATCTAAACAGCGCAAGTGGGCAAGTGGGTGGTCGAGGCCATCTCACTTGCGTATGAGACGGTGGGGCGCCCGTGTCCTCTGATGGTGCGTGCTCACTCCACGAGAGGTATGGCCGCGTCCAGAGCTCTCCTATCTGGTGTCTCTATGGACGACATTTGTGGTGCGGCTGGATGGTCATCCCAACACACCTTTATCAGATTTTACAATCTTCACCTTAACATCACTCCGAGGGCCAGGGTGCTACAAGATAGCAGCCAGGCACTCGGGGATACGGCGTAGTTGGGATTGCGTTCCCATCACGTCATCCGACGTAGCGTCGATAGTTCCCACGAAAGGGAACGTCTCGGGTTACGAGTGTAACCCCTGTTCCCTGAGGAAGGGAACGAGACGCTACGTCACGTGGCCGTATCTCCTGCATACCTGGTGCGCTTGCTTCAGACAACCTGCAGAAGCTGGCGTGCTTTGTGTTCAGGTGTGCTTTATAGCTTCCTGATCCGTGACGTCACCCGCCTCTGACGTCGCGTCTTTTCATTGGTTGGATACAGAGGTGCTTCACGAACACAAAATACAGAGGGTTCCCATCACGTCATCCGACGTAGCGTCTCGTTCCCTTACTCAGGGAACAGGGGTTACACTCGTAACCCGAGACGTTTTTTACTGTATTTTTAATTAAATAAATGTAGCCTTGGTGAGCAGACGAAACTTCTTTTAAAAACATTAAAAATCTTAGTGGTTCCAAACTTTTGGACTGTACTGTATCTTATTCTGTGTCATGTCTGACATTTACATAAGTGTTGTTCTTTTACTTGAGTAAACTGTTGACACACATATACAACACAGGGTGGTAACATGTTGTATAAAGTACATGATGACACAGAAAACCATGTAGCCCAAGCGTGGATGTTTTAAAAGTCCATGGCAAATGAATAGCTGTGGAGTGTGTTCCCTGTAGAGTCCATTTCCAACACATTTCCATGACTGTTCCAAGTTGCTCAGATGATTCTTTGTCGTTGTGCAACTCTGAGTTGCTCAGATGATTCTGTCGTCATGAAGGTTGTTCATGGATATCTGAGGTGATGCTTTACACCAGGTGCTGCTTATGAGCTGTCATGCCATATACACATACCTGCAACACAAGAAAACAAAGAAACAGCAGACCAGCAGTATTCATGCATAGACTTTAGTACGTTAGACATCTGATGATCGTATAGTTTTTATATCTAACTCTTATAATAAACTTCCAGTGATTGTATGGTGGTTTTGTTCTTCTTTTTCTTAACCTAGTCTTAATCAATTTGACACCTATAGACCAGTAAGGTGGGGATAAACTACTGAGAGGGAGAAACATATGAGGAAGTCTTCACCACAGGGTTGGCCCCCGAGGCCTTATGCACTTCGGTTCTTCCCTGGGCTCCTCACTGGTCTGTGTGTCCTATTCTCTCCCTGTAGCTAATTTGCAAACTTTACTGTGTTACATCTCCATTTTCCAATGAAACATCAGTCATAGCAGACATCATAACCCATAGAGGATGGATAAGTGAATGGAATGTGCTGTAGCTTAACATTTAAGGCTGTGAGTGTACCTAACCAGTGTCCCCCAAATGGTGGAAGTGACAGTCAACTTTCTTTTGTTCAGAAAGTGTCTTTTAGCTTTCTTGTAAATTAGTTGGGAAATTAAGCACTCACAGCGCAAATGGTTAGCATGTCAGCAAGCTGTTGCTCCAAGAGTTTGGAGTAGAGGGGAGGGGCAGTTTCAGTGTAGCAAGTAGACTGAGTATGAGCTGAGTAAACCTGTTCATTTCTCTTAATGTCTTTTTGTTTTTCCTACACTCTTTCATCCAGTATCCAGGTTTACCACAGTAATGACAACTGCCCTCTCTCTTTTTACGTTTCTGTTGATTCTCTGTGTTGACCTTAAAGGTTGCTGCTGCAATCTTTACTCTTGCCTTGACATCAGAGTCTCTTTCCCAAGTTGCTAACCTATCCAGGTTGTTTTGCAGGGTTCCACTGGACCATGTGAGGTCTAAGAAAGGCAATGCATTTCTGTATTCTGATAAGAGCCCATCAAACCACATGCGGTACAGTGGTCCATTATCCTCTAGCACCTTCTCTGGAGTGTCAGCTATTCCACTGTATGCTGCAGCTGATTGACAAAATCTTTCAGTGTACTCACTTACAGTTTCATCCTTTTTCTGTACACAAGTAGTGATCTTTGACCAGTCCACCTTTGGTCTCTCAATTCGCCTTTGCTGGAATGCTGAAACTATAAATGCATAGCATCAATTATGCAAAGAAATGCATATACACACAGTGATGTGTGAATGTCTTCAGACATTCGCCCATCTCTGTATGGGGGCCTCTGGCTACAGAAGATCCCACATGACTGCTTTGCAATTTACCTTATATACAGACCAGAACAAAAGGGTTATAAATATTTACTACACCAACACCCGTTTTGGGGGGAGAGGAGTGGGTTTTCACAAAAGGCACAACCCAAAAAAAGGACAGAATTCTCTTTAGTTTTCAATCTTCTTCATAATACCAGTGACTGCTGTGAAATTGAGACCATTTTACCAATCGCACTGAGACATTTAAAATGATACCAAACATGAAAGGGAAAAACAATAGATACACAAGCTACATTATACGTCTTAAAGAACTTTCAGTGACTTGAGTCAGGGGGAAGGGAAGGAGGGTGTGTGTGTTTGTGTGTGTGTGGGGGGGGGGGTTGCATCCTGTACATGTTGTGAAGACAAGGCATTGTCCTATGCTATTCCTTTAAGATCTTCTCTCCAGATGAGTTTTATTGCTTTATTGCAGGATGCTTGATCTCAGTTTTTGTCTGAGCAGGAAAATCAAGTCTTACATCCCAGACTTTTGAGAGTCTCTGAAACATGATAATACTTGACTTGATTTCCACCCCATTCTCACTCACGAGGAGTTCAATACTGCCACATGTCCAAGAGAATGCTATGCTGGCGGCAAACCAGCATGTCCCGCTTCATCTAGCGATAGTGATATTGGAGGAGGAAATTCACTACTTATAAGTTGCCCATTATGAACACAATTAACACGTTAAGCTTTTTCCTTGAAAATAAAACACAGTTATGAAGAAAACACTTAATGCATTAAGACACTGATATTAAATGACCAATAAAGATATGCAGACAAGCAGGTCAGGCCGAATATGAAGGCAATGCGCTTTCAACTTTTAGCGTCATAGAAAACTGTTATAAACGCTTAACATAAAAATATTGTCTTTCCATTTTGTTTACGTTGCCGTTGTCTTAGCCTTAGATGCTGTTGATGACAAGAAAATGTGCAAAAAAATAGTTTCTCCCTGGTTGTTAGGCTATTTTAGTAGGATTAAGCCATGTAGAGCGTTAATGTCCAGCGACGCGGCCGTAACGCATTGCTTTCAATGAGAATTGAGAAATATTTCATGTCAAACCTCCACTGAGGCAAAGGGCATGGGAATTTTGTCTTCACAAAATCACATATTGGGGTATAATTTTGTCAGCATAACATAATATATGTGTGTATATTTTCAATTGAATAGCATAGCATAGCTATAAAGTGACTCCTAATCCCAAACAATTTCTCAATATAAAACAATAAAACACCTAACAGAGCCAGACGAAAAAGTCACAGTAATTTAGATGTCAGTTTGGCCTTTATTCATATAAAACAGAGTAAAAAGCAAAATGACAGGATTGAGAGTCTCAATTTTACCCCCCTTTCCACCAGCACGAACCGGGTGCTAGTTCAGAGCTAGTGCCAGTTCGGAGTTGGTTCAACTGACGAGCCTTCTAAGAACTGGTTAGCCTTTCCACAGGCTAGAGAGCCAGCACAGAGCCAGGGCTTATGTCACTATATACGTCTCATATTTCACAGCAAAGGTAGCACTGCGGTGCCAAACACAAACACACCGAGCTTGTTCGAGATGCATTGGCTTCCCGCAGAGCAATCGGCGCATGACATCAAAGCACCGCGAGAACGTTCCAAAAGTACAAAGAGTCGTATGCTATACAAACGCTCCCGTGGACCCGCGGCACTCCGATGTCACCCGCCGAATCGGTCCGCGCTGTTCTGATGCATCTCGAACAAGCCTTCCATCAACAATCGCGGATGTTTCACTACTGTTGATGCTCATGGCTTTGCGAACATACATCGGCATCCAAACACGGCTCGCCATAATTTGTATATAGACGGAGATTACAATCGAGCTGCTATTAGCTCGATTAGCTGCCATTTCAAAAATGGCGGTCACAAGTTTCTTGTTGGTCATGGTAACCCCGCCCCCAACCCCTGATGCAAGCGGTTCTTACTTCTAGCCCAGCAATGTTTTGGTGCTACTTATGAACCACTTTTCCTGGTTCGGAGCTGGGGCTTTGGGTGTCGAAAGACAAAGAACTGATTTGAACCTAGGCTCTTGCTCCGAACCAGCACTCAAATTGTCTTGGTGGAAAAGGGGTATTTGAGACCGGGTCTGTGTACCTTCGGATAATTTGTTTTTTTGTTTTTGTTTAAAAAACAAAAAAACAAAGAAAGCATTCATTTATCACATATTCGACCCTCCTCATGAGCATAAAAAAACAAAACTCGAGTCGTTTTTTCATTTTTTTGTTTTGTTTTAATCACACTTTGTTCTAATCCGCCAAATGGAAAAACAATAAAACCAAAATGTATAAACAGCTTGAATATTCGATCTCTACATGGGTGGGAATAAAATGCCCCTTTCCGCTGATTGGTCAACCAAAGATTAAGCCACGGCATCAGTTCTTAGCTCCAGAATCAGCTCCACGCATTGCGCAACAGAATAGTAGCTATGGCGAGGGGGGCGTGGTTCAGCGGAGTCTGCAACCGGAGAGAGAGCCGGGAGACGCATGGTGAGTGAGTGGGTTAAATGTAAATCATGAACACCTGTTTCTAATTTCAGTAATTGGCATGGAGACAGGATAAAACACCAGGAGAAGCAGGAGTGTGAGAGAGAAAGAGGGACTGCTCTCAATTAAAAAAAAAAGAGGGACAGCACGTCAAATTTACCACCTCAATCTCCTTAAAAAATGGAATGAGGCAGAATCAGTGATGTTGGCGACGGTGATTAGTGGAGAGGATGATCTCGGGCTAGAGGCGAATGTCAAAAAACAATCCCTCGCTCTGGCCCCAGGGGGAGATCACCTCTCACCCTCCCAGCTCACTGATTTGACTAAATTACAAGCAGAGTTTGCTGACGTGTTTTCTCCCCTACCGGGCCGTACGGACCTCATTCAGCACTACATCTGGGCGTGGTGATTCGCAGCCGGCCATATAGATTGCCTGAACACAAGAAAAAGGTAGTTCAGGCAGAATTAGGGGCAATGCTTGAAATGGGGGTATAGAAGAATCCAGAAGTAACTGGGCAAGCCCGATAGTTTTGGTTCCCAAAACAGACGGCTCAGTGCGATTCTGTGTGGATTACCGCAAGGTGAACGCTGTGTCGAAATTCGACGCATATCCAATGCCACGGGTGGACAAATTGCTCAGTACGGCTCGATTTTATTCGACACTGGACTTAACAAAGGGATATTGGCAGATCCCCTTGTCACCATTATCCAAAGAAAAGACAGCTTTCATGACGCCGTTCGGATTACACCAATTCGCTACACTTCCATTCGGGCTGTTCGGGGCACCAGCCACCTTTCGGCGTCTCATGGATAAAATTTTGCGGCCCCATGGTGCATATGCTGCTGCCTATCTGGATGATATTATTATCTTCGGTAATGACTGGCAGCGGCATATGCAGCATTTGAGGGCCGTCCTGAGATCTCTGAGGGGGGCCGGGCTCACAGCCAACCCGAAGAAGTGTGCAATTGGGCGCATGGAAGTAAGGTATCTGGGCTTCCACTTGGGACATGGACAGGTGTGTCCCCAAATTGATAAGACAGCAGCGGTTGCGACCTGTCCACGCCCCAAGACCAGAAAGGAGGTTAGACAGTTCCTCGGGCTGGCGGGATATTATAGAAGGTTTGTACCTAATTATTCGGACCTCACCAGCCCGTTGACTGATCTAACTAAAAAGGAGGCACCAGATACGGTCCAGTGGACGGAGCTGTGCCAGCAGGCCTTTACCCAGGTGAAGGCTGCTCTATGTGGCGGGCCATTGCTTCACTCTCCTGATTTTCTCTCCCTTTTATGTTGCAGACTGACGTGTCGGACAGAGGGCTGGGTGCTGTCCTGTCCCAGGAGATAGAGGGGGAGGAACGGCTGATGCTGTACATTAGCCGTAAGCTCTCTAAGAGAGAAGCTAAGTACAGCACAGTGGAGAAAGAGTGTCTTGCCATCAGGTGGGCTGTCCTCACCCTCCGCTATTATCTCCTGTGACAGGAATTCACCCTCTGTTCGGACCAAGAAGCAGGAGTGTGAGGGAGAGAGAGGGACTGCTGACTGAGAAACACTGGGACTGATCTGGAGATCGCTACTGGAGTGAAGCCCGTCTGTGGATGTGGATTATTTGTTGTGCGTTGCACAGACTTTTGTTTGGACACTTGTTATAGAAATAAAAGCTCAGTCAGCAGTCAAAGCCGACCCTGTCCTCTTCCTTCCCCACGAACTTGAACATATTACAGTAGCCTATATCTATCCATTAGTACAGATTATTACAGAGTTTATTGCAACTACATTTAATCTCGATCTCATCAAACAGCCAGACTCTGCCAGGGCAGAGCCTAGACAGAGCTTTCTTCTACTTTCGCGTGCCGTGAAATACTAATTTATCGTATTAAATATTCATTTACGTGGCATCTGCTCTCACAACTACTCCAAGCCTGTGTATTCGGCACACAGCTGTTTTATTTAGCTGACCAACTCTAAAAATCTCTGCTGGAGCTGCACAACGCACTGGACAGCGCAGAGAGAATGTATTTACAGTGAAGATCAAGCTGCTGTCAGCAGTTCTTTCTCAGTTCCGCACAACAGAATTGTTCATCAGTTACAGTTGTATGTATTCTTAACTCGGACATTTCATCTAGGTCTATTTCTCATCAAACAACCAGATTAATGAATGGCTCAACACAAACCCTATAGGCCATAGCTTTCTTCTGCCTATGCATACATTTGCGTGCGGTGGAATTAGTTTATCATATTAAATATTAATTAATTTACATTGCATCTGCTGTCAAAACTACCCCTAGCCTTTTGGCACACCGCCTGTTTTATTTACCTGATCAACACTTGAAATCTGTACACCAAAAATGCGCGACTCACTGAACAGCGCAAGAGAATGTGGTTGTAATGAAGTGCAGATCAGTAGTCCTGACTGTTGTTTTGAGCAATACACAAGAGTTTATTTCATTAACACTGATTATGTCCCTCAAAACAATGTTTTTTTTTTCTGCCAGCTAAATTTCTAAAGCAAAGTCACAGATCATTGTGCGACTCACAACATAAGGCACACAGAGTAGCCCAGTAGTTAATTCGTGAATGAATCCGAGTCTTTGAACAAATCGGTTGAGTGATTGACCAGCCATACAGCCTTTTATTACTGAATGAATCAGCGTTTCGAGCGAATCGATTGAATAAAATGACTCATTCGATAACACAGTGACTTGCTGCCACCTACTGCCGATATTTCATATTCGTTTCATCTTGTAATTTATTTCATATTTCTGTATTCAAAGCATTTTGTATAAAACATAAAATTAATGCAATTGCATTATTTGCTTTGCTGTGTGAATGTATTTACGGACCTCTCTGAGCAGCATTAAATTGTGTTAATACATCTGAAAACAACCTCAGATGCTGCTGTGCCACCTCTGCAGCGCAAGATGCCTTTGGTTGAAACTAAATAGTGGCAAACTATAATTGTATTGACTAAATTTAAGATTTTAAATTTAAAGATGGCATAGGCCTATATTTAATAAGATATAGCTATTTTAAAAAGGTAGCCTTATTTGACTAATTAATTTATGACGGTAATAGATGGCAATAAATATAAAAATATATATTCATCTCTGGCTTTATTGTTCAAAGTGTTATCTACCCTTAAACAAGTAAATGAACGGCAAGAACGCATTAAAGGTTTCTGTTTCTCTTCTGTTTTCAGTTAAAAAGGTGTCATTTAAGCATCCGCTAAGTTAATAATTAATGATTTTTACAACGAAAGTAATTCAATCAAAAACTTTAGCTCGATAAACTTTATCTTAGAGCTGCTGTAAAACCAAAACAAACTCTATTAATTTCCTATTATCATTGTGAAGCTGCTTTGAAACAATCTGTATTGTAAAAAGCGCTATATAAAAATGAAGATGACTTGACTTGACCTTTGAATCGATTCTGAATCGAATCGATTCCGCTTCAGTACAATAGCTTATGTATTCTCTCCGCGCTGTCCAGCGCGCAACCTCCGGCACACAGATTTTGAGAGTTGGTCAGCTGAATAAGTAGGCTAATAAGTGTGCCAAATAGTTTGGCAAGTTTTGAGAGCAGATGCCACGTAAATTATTATTTAATACGATACATTAGTATTTCACGGCACGCGAATGTATACAGAACCCACATAGAAGGTGACGTTCTCAGGACTTTTCACAACGTTCCCTAAAAGTTCTCTAAAGGTGACGAAAATTCAGAACCTTTAAAGAACATTTGGGGCGTTCCTAAAACGTCCTCTTTTGGTAATGAAAGTGCTGCAGTTCAGGGTTCCTTATATGACTGTAGGAGGATGTTCCATTTTGGTTATTTTATGGTCAAAAAAAGAATGTTACAAAGAGGACATTTGGGACATTAACAGAACGTTCCCACACGGTCCTCCGTTGGTCATTGTAACGTTCTCGTGCGACCATAAAATAACCAAAATAGAACGTCCCCCTAAACATATCGGGAACATTATTAAATGACCAACAGAGGGCCGCGTGGGAACGTTCAGTTAATGTCCCAAATATCCTCATTGTAACATTCTTATGTGACCATAAAATTAACCAAATTGGAATGTCCCCCTAAAATCATATAAGGAACCTTGAACTGCAGCACTTTCATTACCAAAAGAAGATGTTTTATGTCCCAAATGTTCTGTAAAATGTCAGAATTTTTGTCACTTTTAGAGAACATTTAGGCAAAGTTGTGCAAGGTCACGAGAACGTCGCCTTCTACGGGGATGTTTTATAGAAAATAATAAACTTTGAAGTCACCATTATAGAGGTGAGTGTTTGCTTTAGATGGGCTCTTGATTCTTGACATTTAACATTAGATTCCCTTTCAAAAGGGAACTCAACTCTGCGTTTGATCACGCTAATGGGAACCGTCACTTGTGACAGGTGTTCGAAATGCCAAGAATCACAACACTCCAGTCTTATTGGCCGGCGACAGCCTATGACATCATTACGGCGCAAACCGTGACGTATAAAGGGAGCGCCTGAGGAAGCAGTCAACATCATCTCGTCTTTTTGGGACTATCTTGTTCGTGCCATTGTTTCACAAACTCCAGTAGGGAATTACTCCATTTATGTCTGCAAACATTCAGGAGAATGTGTTCATCCATGTCCCAGGGGTTTGACACTTGATTTACACGTTTCTGGCATTTTTCTGTCTGGAGAGGAGCGAACGCATAGACGGTGCTTGAGGGCGCCGTCTGTGCATTTGTCTATTGTTCACTGTGAGTGTCTCTCCTATCGGGACGCTACATTCTCGTTTGACACTCTTCCCAAGGGAGGAGGTGTCTGCATCTGTGCCTGGTGATTCTAGCCCCATGTGTGCTGAGGCAATATGGTGGCTGCAATCATAGGGCTCGCAGGTGAGCTCGTTGGGAAGTTTGAGAGAATTATATTCTCTCTCGGCTTCCCCGAGGGCTGGCGAGGATGTGTTGTTGGATGACGGTGACGTCTGTGTTTGATGTCACCGCGTCCGATAGCGAGCGCTCCTCTGGCTGCTGGGTATGTGGAGCTGCTGTGTTTTTGGGACGCGCTTTTCGGCAGGCTGCAGCTGCCGTAAGAGCATGTTAAGAAAGGGGCCGCGCGGACGGCTCAACGAACGGTTCCTTTCTGTCCATGAATGTTGCAGCTCCCATAGACTTTCCATTCTCTCCTGATCTCCGCGTTTGAGATCGGGAGGGCATGGAAAACCCCCTGGCCATTCAGATTTGGATCTGAGCCAGACAGACGGGAGGAGGAAAAAGCGAGAGTAATGGATGATTGATTGTAAACACTGTTGCGTTTGTAATCGATCCCCCAGCTATTTAAAGGGTGATTTATATCTACCCTCTCCTCTTCTTCTTTCACCTCCCATTTATATATATATATATATATATATATATATATATATATATATATATATATATATGTGTGTGTGTGTGAATATATGTATATATAGTATGTATATATAGTATGTATGTATTTATATGCATGTGTGTATATATATATTTTATATCATGCTCAGATACTTCTTATGATCAGACTGATGGCTGGGCCCATAGTAATTATTTTTGTCGGCCCACTTTTTCGGTTTGATAATGAGAGGATCTTTTAGGCTTAAATCTTCGTTCTACGAGCCGCAGGAAGGTAAGCTGGGTCTATATTTTTAGGTTTATAAAAAGTGTAGACCTTGTTTTTCCTGTATAGCTTTCCTGAGCATGTAGTCAGTAAAGTTAGAAGGGGTTCTTTTGGGCAAAATAACTGCAGCATTAGGTTGGCTAATTTTCAAAACATGCAGGCCACCTTATGGCTGCTATTTTGTAGCCTCCTATGTTAGAGTAGCTTCTCAGCTAATACTTTAGTTTGGTTTGAGTTAGCACTCATCGCTTCAGTTATTTGTGTGCAGGACGGCTTTTCGGCCGCCTGACACTGTTTGCTTGCAGTGCTTCATTTTCTCCTCATATTTGAAGGTTTCAAAATGAAGCCCAAGCTTTGCTTGGCCCAATAGGCCTTAGCTAGCGGCTAGGCTAGAGCTAGGTTTAGGTGTATGTTTGTTACATCATCGTTATTATTACTATCCCTGTGAAGTTGTATAGTTCCTAGTTCTGGCCTCCTCCTGATGGAGTTGCGGGCTGTATGCCCTTCGATGTGAAAATGTAGGTGCTATGGCTTAGGTTAACAGCTAAGGTTATAGGCTGTTATTAGCCTTCCTGGTGCTGTTTTTCCCAGGTGGTAGGCCCTTATCTTCGAGAAGATGAGTTATGCAGTGCTGCTAGGCCACACTTTTTAGAACTTTTGTCATGCTTACAAAAGCATGAATTATATTCGTGTATGAGATTACGATGCTACATATTTTAGCTTTCGTTATCTGGGGTTCATTACAGGTCTCAGATCTGTTTTGTGAAACATTTATCCTGTTTGGATGGCATGTATTACAAAGGATTTGCGTTTGCTTTGGGGTTCTAAGCTTTAGCCCTACATACATATGTGAGCTTACTCTAGTGCTGCCACAGGTTAACGCCTGTTTCTGTGATAACAGGCTGTGATTAACCTCTATCTATGAACGTGGTGTTTTGTTGTACTCCCTGGTTAGGGTTTGTGTTTCACTGAGTGCATCACCTGTTGAATTGCACACTCAGGTTGAGTGTAGAGAGACTTATTCTGGTTAGAATAGTATGATCTCTGTTAGCTCCCAGTCGATCATGACCACAGCAGCTGTTTTACATATGCTGTTAGATTGTTGGCTCTTTTTGGGTAGCCTCTTTCTTATACAGCTTGTTTCTCAGGTGCTGTTGGTTTACGATCATGAGTTGGCTCACGTACCTTTGCACTGCCTCAGGCTTATGCCCATGTTTGTTTGAGGTGGTAGGCCTTATGGGCCTCCCCTAGACCATGATAGCATGTTTATGTATACTATGTACATTGCCTGTTGGAATGTGTAGGCTTAGCTCAGGTTGTGTAGCTAGTTACCCACAATTAGCTTGTTGGGTCTAGAGCTGGTCCCTTTTGAGCTTGGGCCCTTTATATAACCACTGGCTGGAGCCACATGATGCTGAAAGTAGTAGGCCCTACCAGGCCTCCTTTTCAGTTTTCTATGTTGACCCAGCTGGGTTGGTGCTCACTTAGCCTAGCACTGCCTCAGGCTTATGTTGTTTGAGGTAGCACAAAGTCCCTTTAAGACAGGGATGGGCAACTCCGGTCCTGGAGGGCCAGTGTCCTGCAGAGTTTATCTCCATCCCTGATAAAAACTCACTTGCCTATAACTTTCTACTAATCCTAAAGACCTTGATTAGCTGGTTCAGGTGTGTTTGATTAGGGTTGGAGCTAAACTCTGCTGGGCAGTGGCCCTCCAGGACTGAAGTTGTCCATCCCTGCTTTAAGACAAGTAATTTCACTCGGCGGCCATCTTTGAAACGCCTCTCGGGCATCCTGGCCATCATGCAGCTCCAAAGCTGTTTGCCAAGCTTTCGATTAAATTTCATATTTGAAATCACCAATGAAATCTGACAACAACTGTCTCATAATTTTTTTTCCAAACGTTCGAATCATGACAAAAAAAACCTGTATTTTTATGCTGGATCAAGCTAATGCGCAGGCCTAAATGCACGTCTCTTGTGCCTCATTTCGGAGGCGCGCGTCTGACTGTTTCTATAGAAACTGGTGCTTCTAACGGCTGCTGCAGTGACGCAGTGACTTTACCAGTCGGGGATTGGCTCTTATCTAGAAGGCGGGACTTATTCTGCCATATTGCGCGTTACACTTTCTCCCATTCAAAACAATACGAGTGACACGTCTTGTGTTATTCTATAGTCTTTGGGTTGCAGGCCTTGCAGGCAATGTTCCCTCTAAGCTGCGCGTGTGCGCGGCTGCGCACTTCTGAAGCCATGACCGCGCAGAAGAAATAATTGCCACGCAGAGAACAGACATGAAAATTATTGTAGTAGTTTAAATGAGAAATAATTGCAGTGCTCTGGACAACCGCTATAGAGTTATTGTCGCTATAGAGTTGGAACCGGTGAATGCGGTTTACAGGTTTCATAGAAAGAGAACGATTGAGCGCGTGCGCTGGCTGGCCCTGAGCCAAATCAGTCGCGGTAAGAATACTGTCATGTTTGCGGACTAAATACATCAATACGAGAGGCAACGCGAAATGAAAAGAAATGTGAAATAAAACGTCATGTTTTAATGAAAAGTGGTGGAGATAACGCATGATGGGCACAGAATGCTAACAAAACTCTGAGACATTTACAATCACACACCCACCACAGGTGTAGCTTGAAAACTCAAAATACATCAGTGATATACCTCAGTTTAAATAGATTATTGTGTGTGGTGGTGGTGTGGGTTTCAGGGATGTTTAGATAACTATAAATGAGTTAACGTTCACTTTTCTTAAAAATATTTAGCTATCAGTTTAAATGCTTCAGTTTGTTTTCACTATATAATATATTAAAACAAATGGAAGCATTTAAACTGATATAATACTGTATATCAGTTTAAATACTTAAATATTATATTATATTTTATTATATTATAATGTAAGCCTAATAGAAAATTGATCTCACAAGGGGATTGTTTAGGGCTTCCTTGTCACGAAAAATCTTAATCTCCTGGTATATAAAATCTGGGAAATTCATAAGCAATAAACATGTAATTTTGATGGTTTAACACTGTCTATTGCTAATAATTGACTGTACAAAAATACATTATGGTTGTCCCAAACCATCATTGTAACTGCTCATATTGTATTATTATAAAGAATTGAACTGTCCTGCAGGAGGACAGAAATTATTTTTTTATAGAATTTCTTGGTAAAGACTGGTACAGTTAATACAGCAATGTGAAAAAATCTCAAGTAACCTAAAATGTGCTTAATTTAGTGACTGAACTTGTTTTCAAACATATTATTTAATAAATCACTAAGTTACATCAAGGGTCAAATAAAATAGAAACGGCACATTAAAGTTAAATGTTACAGTTGCATGATAAAACCATTTGTTTAAAACCATGTGTTTACGTTCATTGTACAGGTCTGATATAAAGTATGTTTTTGCTCAGGTGGCCAAAATGTGCGCTCAACAGAGAAAAGTTTTGCTCAGCGAGAAAAAAAATTAGAGGGAACATTGCTTGCAGGCCTTCCTTAGACCATGATAGCATATTATGTGTACTGGGTACATTGCCTGTTGGAATGTGTACATCTAAGCTCAGATTGTGTAAGCTATACTATACTCAGTAAACTTTAGGGTTTAGTACTGGCCCTTTTTTGAGCTCGGGTCTTGTATATGACCACTGGCTGGCGCCACATGGTGCTAAAGTAGTAGGCAAGGGCGTAGATTTGGTTTCAACTTTGGGGGAGTTGAACGTTGGTATGGTTGTATTGTATTGGGGGGGGTTGTAACTGATGGATTTGAATATTGGGGGGTTACCTCCCCCCCATCCCCCCCACAAACTACGCCCCTGGTAGTAGGCCTTGCCAGGCCTCCTTTGTAGCCTCCGTGTTGTCCCAGCTGGGTTGGTTATATCTAGACTCATTCCATGGTTGAGTCTTGTCTTACGACTCATGCCGCCATCGGCCACGCCCATCTCTGCATGAGTAGGCCCTAGGTCAGGCCTCTCGCTGAGTTCTGCGGCGCAGTGTGTACTTCTCTTACCTAAGGGTTTTCTCGAGTACTTGGCCTGCTGGCTGGTCTTAGTCATGAAGCTACCACTGGCTGATGCCATGTGTTCATGGAGGTCGAAGGCCCCACCAGGGCCTCCTTTCAGTCTGCATGTTGGCACAGCTTTGTGTGGGTTTCTATGTGACTCATCACCATGGATGGGTCATGATTGCCACTAGCTGATGCCGCGTGTGTATGGGTTTTCCTATGTATCACGCTGGAGTTTGGCTTTGTACTCCTCTCACTTAGAGAGTAAAAGGTGCTTTTACTGAGTACATTTTCTGAGTGGCTTGGCCGCGTGTGATGGGTAGGCCTTAAGGGCCTCCTTTGGGAGCATGCTGGCATGTACCTTTTTGAGTGTTTAATTTTACTGAAAACGGTAAAAAGGGATTTGTGTCACTGGCTGGCCAAGGCTCGGGCTGACTGATGACCTCCTTTGTAGTCAGTCTGTTTAGCCTGGACCTTGATAACACTGCCACGAGCTGATGCCATGTGTCTGCTGAGGTTATAGCCCAATGGGGCCTTCTTTAGCGTGTGATGGCGTACGCTGTACTCCTCTTGCTTAACACTCTGAGGTCTGAGATATCGCCGGCGATACCACCGCGTTTTTTTCCTTACCAGTGTGAAAGAGACTCAAAATACTCCATCAATGTTGCACATACAATTAAGAGCTATACACCATTTTAATCTGTGGAATATCTTCTTTTATTTGTGTACACTCAGAGTAAAAACAAAATGTTGTGCTTTTCACAAAATAAAGAAAACTAACATGATGCGTGATCTCTCGTCTCCCTCTGAACGAAGTCCAATCTGATAGTTCTCAGAAAATGAAGTGTAACTTAGTGAATACTACAAATCACAAAAAAATTAGACTTACGTCTAAAAAAACGTTGAATTGTCAGGTTTTAAATCGTGCAAGACAAATCGAAAACAAATATTCTCTGTTTATGTAATCTGTATGAAAAGAGAGCCATGTCAGAAGTCCGAGATTCAGCTCATTATCCGCTAATGTGGCCACGCCCACGGAGCCAGTGCTATTCAGAGGCAAATTCAGTCAGTACATGCATTCATCGTCTCAATCGTGTATTTATTGTCTTGAAAAGTGTTTTGAATAGCCATAGTTAGCGATCTCTGGCCTCTGTTAGTTCGGTTAGTTCCTGGATTGCCTTTTCTTCTTTAGCAGGCATTTGTGGACTAAAGGTGCACAGAGCGCCCTCCGGCTGCAAGTATGAATTGAAAACACAGTATCCAGCGCTCATAGTAATGACAATAAATACTTAAATACTGAATAGCTAAATATTACTCCTCTGTATAGAAAATTGACATAAACATATGAGAATCCATCAATATTTCTCCAAATGTGCATGCTTTTAAGCTAAAAGCCTATATGAAATGCCATAGAGGTAACATAATTGTTCAGACACTTTGCATTACAGAAATACATTATATTTTAAAGTATATAATAGAATACCATTATTTTAAATTCTAATAATATTTCACAGTATTGCTGTCTTTTCTGTATGTTTGATTTACATTATGATGAGCTTTGAGACATGATCACAGAGGGTTTTTTCACAGCCTACCTGTCTGAAAGAGCTCATTATTTATGCAAGTCATTAGAGCTCTTTATGCAATTCTTTTGTCTTCTCAGGTGAGAATCACCCATTATTCATGATGATTCACGCCTCCACGCATAATGTGCTTCTTGACCAAAGAATGTTTTAGAAAATTTAAATCTCTCTTTTGTTTTATATGAAGGAGTAGTAAGGATAATTTTTACATAATTTTGAAGCAAAAAACTCTAGTCTACAATCTCCAATACCCAGAAGTCTTGTGAACACATATATAATATTATTTTTTTGGCCTTATTTCAGTGACTTAAGTTTTTTGTTTTTTCAATAACCACGCATAAACATTATTCCTTCAAAAATACAAACATGTACATACATGTTTCTCACATATTATGGTAGCCTAGTTTGTGCTGAATACAGTGTAATGACACTTTTTCCACTAATATGTTTATGAACAACTGAAAAAAGCACAAATGTCAGGGCATGTCAAAACTTCTCCAGGCCCCAAATCAGCCTCAGACTCCAGAGGGTTAAAGAGTAGAAAGGTGCTTTTACCGAGTACACTGCTCATTGGATTGTGTTGGACGGGCTGTTTCGTGGGCACTCACAGCTACCTAATTACTTGGTTGGTCATGCGCTCAGCATGCTATGTTTTCAGTCGAATGGCCTTATGGGCCATCCTGAATACCACCATATGAATTGGGTTCTTGTTGTGATATTAGCTAATTTGTAAGAACTTTAGTTATGTTGTAGGCCCTTTCTGGTCGGCCTCCATGACTGTGTGCCTACAGTATGGTCTGTCTGTTAGGTTGAGCTTTGTACTTCCTTTTGGGTTGACTGCGTAATTGTGCTTAGCTCCCTAAGCTGGTCATTGGTTGTAGACTTCTATGAAGTCTCCTGTTCAGACTGGTTTGTGCTCCCCTGTTACCAGGGTTTTTCTAGTGCACAGCCTCCTCAGTGATGAATCAGACGCTGAGTAGATCCTAGGACGAGTGGATTTTACTCCCCTCAATACGAGGGTTTATAGCACTCAGCTGAGTTCCGCTCTGCAGGATGCCCATCTCTGCGCGTGGGTTTGAGTCGCTTACTGCTCTTTCGCAGTCGCTCTTATCTGCTCTCTTCTTTGAAGAATGCGCTTTGGAGATTCTGTGTATCAGACAGGCTGGCCCAGACTATGTTTGGCTTTCACTAGATTAGTACGGCCTCCTTGATGGCGTTGGGGGTGACTTCGTTCCCCTCTAGTGACTGGCTGGGGTTCCGTTTGGTTTCCTGGCCACATTCCCTCTAAGGGACCACTTTCCATGGATTGCTGGTCCCAGACGCCTTGAGCAGCCTTGGAAGGCATTCTTCGGAAGGCCTCTTTTAGGCTCAGCTTGGGCTGTTGGCCATAGGGAATGCTGTCACTGATAGCCTTGGGGAGAGTTGCTCCCGGCTTTTCTCTGGAACTGCGGGACGTTTGTCCAGACATTTGGCATGCACTCTCTTTCAGCATGGCGGCGTGGGTATTTACAACACCTCATTACGAAGATTTGAATTAGGGCTGTCACGATATTAGATTTTTTACACCATGGTTATTGTGGCCAAAAAATTTCACGATATCGATATATCGCGATATTTATAGAATCTGTTTATTTAGTTTTTCTCTTTCAGGGTTGCTGTACATTTTCTCTTTCAGGGTTGCTGTACATTTTTTAAAGTTAAATTTAAGGCTTTTTAAAACCTGAAGAAATAAAAATTAATACTAGCCTATACATTATGGCTGTTACCAATCAAATTAAATCATTATCAACAAAATCCATCTTTGCAATACAGAGGTGACACAGAATGAGAAGTGGCATTAATATATTTACACAGCATTTACAATTTGTCTACATAAATTTAATTCAATATTTAAATATGGATTTTTTTTTCCTAATTTTAACTTTTTAATTAAAATGTCCCTTAATTATGAAACTAAACTAAACTGCCAGTAGGTGGCAGCAAGTCACTGTCTTAATGAGTGAGTCAACCGATTTGTTCAAATGACTGATTCATTCAGGAACGAAGCTCGGATTCATTCGTTCTAAACGCGGATTCAGTCAGAATAAAAACATTTCTGTTGCACAGGGGCTGTTCTGCTGTTCATAATTTTGAAATTTTCGTTGGCGAAATAAAGGAAAAAAAACAATATTAACAATACTGTGTCTAAAATGTAACTCACATTGTTCATTTAACAATAAGTTAAAGGAACATTGCATTTGTACTGATTTGGGAAAAACGGCACTCTTACTTGTGTGATATTGTAAAACAACTACATCTTATAATATGATATAATGACAAAAAATTGTCGGGGCAAAACATACCTATGTATCTTGAATTTTGAGGGCATATAACTGCATGCATAACTACATCACGCTGAATAAGAAGAGTAAAGAAAACGCGGTAGGCTACTTATTAAAAGAATCACGCTTTATTTAAATATATGAACACAGAAAATCACTGTTAACAGGTTAATATAACATTTCCCATTCCATGACTAGTAAAATTATCACAACTTACTCTCTGTAAAATGGCGTAATCTGCAGGGAGATGGACACGGAGGTGGGTAAAAAGGTTGGTGGTGTTGCCACCCTTCGCACTGACTGTAGCTAGGCAAATCCTGCGGATTGGGCTGTCTAAGGAGCCGAAAAACTCCCATACTGTCGAGCTTACTTTACTTTTTTCGGGTGTGGACAGAGCCTCTCACTCTTCCGCTCGGAATAGCTGCATGCGTTGCATCTTCTTCTTGTTTGACAGATGTTTGTCAGTGTTAAGGTGCAATACTGCCACCTGAGAGCTTAACCAGGTACTGGCGCTGGAGTATTTACATGTCATGATATCATAAGCATCCTATTCATTTTAAATATTGTGGTTGTCGTCAATACCGGTATATCGTCACACCCTAAATTAACACGATATCGATATTTCATGCTTTGAATATCACGGTTATCGTCAATACCGGTATATTGCAACACCCCTAATTTGAATGAAAGAAATAAAGTCAATACTGGTTTGTAATAAGTGAAGATGCAGAGATCTAGAGAGATCTGTTAGTGTTTAATGTTCTGTTTCTGTTATCTGAGTTTTGTGAGGTCACCATTGTGCTGGAGAGTAGAGCCTGTGCTTCAGTCAGTGATGATCCAGAAACACTGATGTTCTGCTGCATGTTGCTTTAGTTGCTGATGCTGTGATACAGCAGTTACATTAGCTCATGCATGTGCTGTTGTTTTTTTTTTTTTTGTCTTTTGTAAGACATTTAAGAAAAAATAATTTTTGTTCGAACAGCCACTTTTATTAGTCAGTTTAGCTCTAATTTTCAATTAAATTTTTTGACAAGGGCAGCAGGGACGTTCTGAGAGCATTTCCAAATAAAATATGGTTCCCTAAACGTTCAGAGAACGTCCTGAATGTTCTGTGAAGGTCCACCAAATAACGTCCCCCAAACCTTAAAAGAACTCCACATCGTGACCGTCTCTGAACGTACTGGGAACGTTACAAGACAACGTCCTTAACACCAGTGGGGATGTTCTGAAAATGTTCTGGGAACGTAAAATTTCTATCGGGGAAGAAAGCTCTGTCTAGGCTCTGCCCTGGCATGGGTTGTGTCGAGCCATTTATTAGTCTGGCTGTTTGATGAGAATGAGATTAAATGTAGTTGCAATAAACTCTGTAATAATCCATACAAATGGATAGATATAGGCTACTATTCTGTTGCGCAATGCGCGGAGCTGATTCTGGAGCTAAGAACTGATGACGCAGCTTGATCTTTTGTTGACCAGTCAGCGGAAAGGGCCGTTTTATTCCCGCCCATGTAGAGATTGAACATTCAAGCTGTTTATCCATTTTGGTTTTATTGTTTTTCCATTTGGCGGATTAGAACAAAGTGTGATTAAAACAAAAATAAAAATATAAAAAAAAGACTTGAGATTTGTTTATTTATGCTCATGAGGAGGGTCGAATATGTGATAAATGAATGCTTTCTTAATTTTTTCATTTAGAAGACAAAAACGAGAAAACAAATTATCCGAAGGTACACGGACCGGGTCCACAAGCGGGAACTCGATCATGTTGGAGCGCTAAACAAGGCTATAGGACTAAGGTTTAGAAATGTAATGTTTAGGTTAAAATATAAATGTAAAAATAATAATAGTAATTTAACTAATGAAAATTAATCAATGTCATTTAGGCAGGCTCTTGAAGCAAGTCATTCTATTGATTCCAGAGGAAAAGGCACTAGAGGGCGCTTTAGCGTCTGTGTGTATGACAGCTTAACACTCTGAGGTCTGAAGGTATCGCCGGCGATACCACCGTGGTTTTTTTCTTATCAGTGTGAAAGAGACTCAAAATACTCCGTCAATGTTGCACATACAATTAAGAGTTATACACCATTTTAATCTGTGGAATATCTTCTTTCATTTGTGTACACTCAGAGTAAAAACAAAATGTTGTGCTTTTTGTAAAATAAAGAAAACAAACATGATGCGTGATCTCTCGTCTCCCTCTGAACGAACTCCAATCTGATAGTTCTTAGAAAATGAACTGTAACTTAGTGAATACTAATGACAAAAAAATTACACTTATGTCTAAAAAAACGTTAAGATGTCAGGTTTTAAATCATGTAAGTCAAATCGAAAACAAACCTTCTGTGTTTATGTAATCTGTATGAAAAGAGAGCCATGTCAGAATTCCTTGATTCAGCTCATTATCCGCTAATGCGGCCACGCCCACGGAGCGATCGCTATTCAGAAGCAAATTCAGAGGCAATACATGCATTCATCATCTCAATCTTGTATTTATTGTCTTGAAAAGTGTTTTGAATAGCCATATTTAGCGATCTCTTGCCTCTGTTAGTTCCTTGATTGTCACATGATTTGCCTCTTCTTTTACTGAGGCATTTGTGGACAAAAGGGGCAGAGCGCCCTCCGGCTGAAGTATGAAATAAAAAAAAACAATAGAAAAAACACCTAAGCATCATCTCTGCCCTAGCTGGATTTGGCCATAGCACTTCATCCACATTACAGGCGATGTCCTCTCTCGCAAGACAGCGAGGGAAGAATCTTCTTGAAAGGCGAATCCATCCTTGCACAGACCTTGCATCAGTTAGGTCACAGTCCATGTAACATATATTGTGATGTTAACACCACGTTGGCCCAGGACATTCAAGATGATGTTTCTCCCTCTCCCTCTTACTGCAACATTGCCTTTTATTTTGTTGAAGACACATAAACTCACCTTTTGCCTTTTTATAGTCCTTGCACCTGATTGTTGAGTTTACAGTTAGGCACCTAAGTGTCTGAACACCTGATGGCTGTGTTTGATCAATTGGTTTATAGGGGTGGTATTTTAGACAGCAGTGTCTTGAAATGGCAAAGAAGTGACATTATGTTAGATTTCTGTGTCTAATGTAGAGAAGTGTGTTTATTGTTGTGCAAAACAATGTGTGTAGTGTTTTGCAAAAAGTGTGAGGCTGAGAATGTGCTTGTAGTTCTGCAGATCTGGGCTAAGGTTTTGCTCCTTGAGTGTAGAGTTTCAGTAACTGTGTTATATTTTTAATTTTAGTGTGTAAGCAATCGTAAAAAACTGTAAATTTAGCATTTTAAAAAACAAGTTGTATATCATTTATATTATTTTTAACAAAATAATAATCTTGCATAAGGAAAATTAGCTTGTATCTGCTAATTCTATTCATCAGTGTTAAAATAAAAAACAAAGAAACCGCATTTTCCATATTTCATTTCTGGTTTAAAAAAGGAAAAACGAATGGACGCAAAAGATACACGGACCCTCTAGTGCCTTTTCCTCTGGCATCAATAGAATGACTCACTTCAAGAGCCTGCCTAAATGACATTGATTCATTTTCATTCGTTAAATTAATATTATTATTATTTTTACATTTATATTTTAACCTAAACATTACATTTCTAAACCTTAGTCCTATAGCCTCTTGTTTAGCGCTCTAACATGATCGACTTCCCGCTTGTGGTCTCAATCCCATTATTTTGCTTTTTACTCTATTTTATAGACTATGATGTCGCCAAAACGACATCTTAATTACTGTGACTTTTTCATCTGGCTTTGTTAGGTGTTTTATATTGTTTTATATTGAGAACGTGTTTGGGATTAGGAGTCACTTATACTGTTCAAATTGAAAATATACCAACATTTGTTATGATGACAAAATTATAGAGATCGCTGAGACATGTGACCAACTGGGCGGCAACGTCATCAGAACGCAAAGAATTATGGGTATGTTTGGTCGTTTACATGGGCTGGCATAGCAGGCTAGTGTTCTGGCATGAAAATAATTAAAAATTAGCGTGAAAAACAGAATATAATCCTACAAAATGCAGCAGGCTAAAGAAAACATTGTCGGACCATACCACCTAAAACTAAATCCTAATGCAAAGACGAGATATGACGAGAAAATAAAGGGAATCAAAGGACTGGATCCTTAAGAGCAGAGCGACTGGTCAAGGGATGTCAAACTGTTGCCCAACTTCCAGCACCCATATATATATTTATATATATATATATATATATATATATATATATATATATATATATATATATGTATTACACACACACACAACTACATGATATTAAGTGTTAGTGCATACACACACAAAGTTTTCAGTAACTTCAAGTCGCTGCAGCAGGCCCAGGTCTTTTTTACAGACGGATGGGTCCAGGACCTGGAGATTGTAAAAGTGATGCAGAAAACTGTCGTCCATTCAAAGGTATGCTAATGTTTTAAGCACCACACTCCTCACTCTCTCTCATCTATCTGCGTGCAGTCAGAATTCAACAACCGTGTGTGAGTGAGTGTGTGTGTGTGTGTGTGAGAGAGGCGCGGGCACGATCGAACAGTGGAAAAATAAAAACATACTCCATCATTTTGTTCATACATGACATCTTTCAAACTGCAAAGTGTTTACTTATAGTTGTGTACACTCACAATAAAACACAACATTGTGCTTTTGTCAAACTGTAAACTGGTCAAACTGTAACCTACAACTGTCACCCAACCAAAATCTCACACACACACACTCACACACGCTGGTTTGTTGAATGCTGACTGCACGCTGATAGATGAGAGAGAGCGAGTTCTGCCCCACTTTTACAATCTCCAGGTCCTGGACCCATCCATCTGTAAAAAAGACCTGGGCCTGCTGCAGCGACTTGAAGTTACTGTATAACACAGCAGGTAGACGGCATCTTGAACACTGCGTTCTTCCCTCCATGCAAAGAAGTCTGGCGCCTTATGTATGTTTGTGCCGCGGATTCCCAAAATGCTTTGCGTTCACCACTGGGAATACGTCATGATGACGACACAGGAGGTTTGACATGAAATATTTCTCAATTCTTATTAAAAGCAATGCGTTACGGCCGCGTCGCTGGACATTATACACTTTACATGGCTTAATCCTACTAGAACAACAACCAGGGAGAAACTATTTTCTCGCACATTTTCTTGTCATCAACAGCATCTAAGGCTAAGACAACGGCAACGTAAACAAAGTGGAAGGACAATATTTTTATGTTAAGCTTTTATAACGGTTTTCTATGAGGGGCCGTACAAGCCATAATTCATTCTGCCACTCTATACATACATTATCCTTTCACATACATACATTTTTACTCTCACACACATACATTCTCCTTTCACACACATACATTTTACTGTCACACACATACATTCTCCTTTCACACACATACATTCTCCTTTCACACACACATACACTTTTATTCTCACATACATACATTCTCCTTTCACATACATACATTTCTACTCTCTCACACACTTACATTCTCCTTTCACACACATACATTCTTTCACATACATTACATACATTTCTACTCTCACACACATACATTCTCCTTTCACATACATACATTTCTACTCTCTCACACACATACATTCTTCTTTCACATACATACATTTCTACTCTCACACACATACATTTCTACTCTCTCACATACATACATTATCCTTTCACACACATGCATTTCTACTCTCACATACATATATTCTCCTTTCACACACATACATTTCTACTCTCTCACATACATATATTCTCCTTTCACATACATACATTTCTACTCTATTACACACTTACATTCTCCTTTCACATTTTCATGTGTAAATTTTTGGTTGTTTTTTGCCCAAGGGCTGGGTAAACATAGGACAGAACACAGGTTGGGCTAATTCTACCCAGCATAAAGGGTTGATTTTATTAATTATTTTTTTTCTATGATATAGTTTATTTAGTACTTACAGATTAAATTATCTAAACCAACCTTTTTAGCCTCAAGTACCCCCACAACTCCATCAATAAGGCTCAAGTACCCCTTTATCGACACTAAACAAAAATGTGGCGTTTATATTTTAATGCAGTTGTAACAATTACCTAATTTACCAATGAACCAGTTTTATTGATTACAATTCAGACTTGAAGATATTGGGAAATTTTAAATAAGAAGCACAATGTAATTGTAAATGTAATTGGACATTCCAGCACTTCAAATGTTATTTTGAATATGATGACAAAAAAATATTTATTCATCCTTCAGAGATTGTCCCCATTTGTAAAACTGAAAATTTCAAGATGTAGGAACATTTGATTGAAAACAAACACTTTTATTAAAAAATAAAGACACGAAAAATAGGCTGCCACTATAACCAGTAGATGGTGGTAGATAAGCACTTATTGGCTTATAAAGTTAAGCACTTTATGCACTAAAGTAGGAAAAGTCAAAGTCTTTCAAATCTTTAAATTACAATGTGTCTACTACGCTTTTTATGAGAGGATTTGTGAGCATAGGACGTATTAAACTGACACTAAAAAGAAACTTATTCAATGTTTTGAGGGATATTGAGCTGAGTTTAACAAACAATTCTGATTGGCCATTATTTTCAACAGTAAAGCATGTGCTTGGCTACAATACTCAATGCTGCAAAATCATGTTGTAAATAGACACATTTGCAGCGATTAACACGCAAGGTTGGGGTGAAGCTGGGGCGACTGAATGCACTCAGCAAGTCTATTACACTTAAGCGACAGGGGACATTAAAACACTCAATGTACTAAGTGATATTAACAGACCAAACTTAGTAGCTAAACATCATACTAATAAAGTCTACTACAGAAAAGCAGTTGAGCCCAGAATTTGAATTTTCCTCCCATAGAACATGGCTTATTGTACTAAGACAGTGATATTAAATGACCAAACCAAGTAAACATCATACTAATATACCATACATGTACAGCAAAGCAGATGAGCCCAGAATATAATCGCAATTCGTTTAATTACACGTTTTCCTCCCATAGAAAACCGTTATAAAGAAAAAGCTTAACGTCGCTTAATGTAGCCTACTGAGTGATCAAAGATCAAATTCTGCACAAAACAATTATTCTATATAGTATAGTGTTGAGTAAGTTTGGTCTTTTAATGTCACTGTCTAACATCCACTGTCTAATCCTCGTTAAGCGTTTTCTTTATGGGAGGAAAATGCTTAACATGTAATTAAACTTGTTGCGTTCATATTCTAGGCTCATCTGCTTTTCTGTACAAGTTATGTTTAGAATGTCCCAGCGACAGGAATGAACAAACCAAGCAAAATCTAAATCTTTTTCGTACCCCCGGTTGGGAATCACTGATATAAACGTGTAAAATACTGCGGTCACACACAACCACTGGTTTATGACAGCTTTATTTTCAATACAGTTCTTAATACAGCTTATTTTATATAGTTTGTACCATGCCTAAAAATATATTTAACAAACATTAGAAGTATTAGAAGTAAAAATTATACATTTAGGTCAAAAAGTTATTCATGTGTAATCAAAAGTCACGTCCCGTTTCCACCGTAACGATGCTGCTTCTCCTGCCGGAGATGGGCTCGCATTTGGCGGCGGAACTCATTTCAGACCACCGCCCTCCGTCTCACTCGTAGCCGAAAGATGCTTTGGCTGCTTCCATAACCTGGCCATAAACAATCAGTGCACAGTTCTGAGAACATATTTCAATATCCAAAGTATTTATATTCAGTATCTTTGGGAATAAATTGATAATTTTACGCAAGGCATCAAGTGTTTCCTTCATCCGAAAGACGGATGCGACACTCGTTAACTGACATCGCATCCCTGTAGTTTGCTTTGCATTACAGTTTTTCTCAGTCGCTTTGGTGCATTTCTCACATCACTATTTACATTTGCACAACAGTTAATGCAGTTCTCAAAACAATTAGTACAAACTGCAAAACCTAGTTGATAACCTGCAAAAGCGTGTCACTTGCTCAAAATGGATAGGTCATTCCTCAAAAGCAAGTATTCGTGTCAATGAAAGTGTCAGTGTCATCAAGATGAAAAGTCCTGACACCATTGTTTATGAACAAGATAGTCAAATGGCTTTGTCATGTTTTCATTATGACAGTTTACTCTGTCAGTGTTTTCCAATGCAAAAAAGTCAGATCTTGGTGACACTACCTGAAAATGCTCAAGACAGCACTATATACTATTTGCACAGCCATTTGAAAAATACAGTAAAAGTTACACATTACTGTATTTAGTGAGGTAACTGAGTACAAGACACTGAATATGTATGTTTCACATTTTTACTGCATATGCTCTTTTCAATTCTAATTTGTTCACAGCATTGTGCAAAAGAAAAAATACACCCATATTTGCAACAAACATAAACTCCCTTTGGGTAGAGCTGTGCACAACTGTAAACAATATTGCAGTACATATTGCAAATCTTTACTGTAACACTACTGTACGCTACAATACACTAAATGTGTGATGCAGTAAAGCTGTACGTCTAAATGTAAAATGTACAGTGACAAGTTCTTGTCCCACTGCAAGCTTCATGTATGACACAATGACAGTAGTGCAGTGCAGATTGTTTAGTGCTGAATTACTGTCCATTTATACACACCTGTTCTCCCGATGAAATGTTTGAATAATTGAATTTACAGTGGTTCTCCCAACATTTGGCTGCACCTTTCGACCAGCCTCAGCCATTTTGAGGCTGTGATTGACAACATGATCCACAATTGTAGCCCTGATTTCATCAGGGATCTGCCTATGTACTTGGCCTCTTCTTTTTGTCCCCTTCCCCTTCCTCCCCGCACCCTTACCCCTCTTCCACGAGGCTGACCTTCCATTTCTGTGTCACAGTATTGTAGAAATGGTACACACTATGTCCTGCTTGGTTCGTATATGCTTGTAAAGTGGGGGTTTATGGGATTGTAGAGAAGTGGCTTATCATTGGTTGCAAACTAATGCTTCACACACACCTTCTCATCAGTGAAAGTTGAGATTCATCTGAGAGAAATTGTTCAATTTAGGAGACATTTTCAGGAAAAAAAAAAAAAAAAAGATTTAAAAAAATATGTAAAATTTGCTTGACAGATTTTGACAACTAGTTCAACATTTTTGTATGTAATGACTCAAGCAATGAAATGAGGACTATTAGTTTTATATGGAATGACTATTCAGTATTCACAAGTATAGTTAATTTTGACTGACATGACATAAGCAAATGATAATGTTATAAAACAGCAGAGAGTTGTATGAAAGCGATTGATGCATGTCCAAAAGCATTTGCAATTTGTTCGAAGGAATGAGAAACTGCTACTATGATGTGCACAAATGACTAAATGTTGTGGAGGTTGAACTAACTGTTGTGCAAATGTAAATAGTGATGTGAGAAATGCACCAAAGCGACTGAGAAAAACTGTAAATAAAATGATTTACAGCACAGCAACGATTTTATAGATGAAATAAAACATACACAAACCTGTATTTCATAGACAAAATGCATCAAGTCGGCGGGGCGGGGCAGCGCTGAGAAGCTGAACATCACGTGATGATCGCGCCTGACCTGCCTTCCGTTTCCATCATACTCCTTCCGTTTCCATCATACTCTCTCTCACACACTTACATTCTACTCTCACACACATACATTCTTCTCTTACATACACATATTTTCTTCAGACAGGCATGTGTGAGAGTAGAATATGTATATGTATGTGAGAGGAGAATATATATATATGTATGTGAAAGGAGAATGTATGTATGTGAGAGGAGAATATATATGTATGTGAGAGTAGAATGTATGTATGTGAAAGTAGAATGTATGTATGTGAGAGGAGAATATATATATGTATGTGAGAGGAGAATGTATGTATGTGAAAGTAGAATGTATGTATGTGAGAGTAGAATATATATGTATGTGAGAGTAGAATGTATGTATGTGAGAGTAGAATGTATGTATGTAAAAGGAGAATGTATGTATGTGAGAGGAGAATATATATATGTATGTGAGAGGAGAATGTATGTATGTGAAAGTAGAATGTATGTATGTGAGAGTAGAATATATATGTATGTGAGAGTAGAATGTATGTATGTAAAAGGAGAATGTATGTATGTGAGAGTGCCAGAATGAATTTTGGCTTGATTGGCTCTTCATAGTTTTCTATAATGCTACGTTGAAAGCGCGTTGCCTTCATATTCGGCCTGACCTGCTTGCCTGCACATCTTTATTGGTCATTTAATATCAGTGTCTTCATAACTGTGTTTTATTTTCAAGGGAAAAGCTTAACGTGTTAATTGTGTTCATAGTGGACTGCTTATAGCCTAAGTAGTGAATTTTCTCTTCCAATATCACTATCGCTGGACGAAGCGGGACATAGGCTACTGGTTTGCCACCAGTATAGCATTCTCTTGGACATGCGGCAGTATCGTACCCCCCTCATGAGTGAGAATGGGGTGGAAAAGTCAATTATTATCATGTTTCAGAGACATGGCTCTCGAAAGTGTGGGAGAAACAACAATTTTACAAAAGAAAACTTGTAAATTGACATTTCTTCAACTTTAATCTGTCCTTTTTTAATTTTGGTTTATAAAGATGCAAAACGTAATAAAAATCTGAAAATAAGTCAATATTTATTTTGTGCACATGAAATGTGTGTATTCGGTTTTAATTTAAATTTTGTTATTCACCATAGCATTTAAAAATCCCACATAGCAAAAGGTATCGCGGCTTCCGGAACGTATCCGCGTACGGACCCGTATCGGCGTCCACTTGCACGCAGTGACGGATCCGCAATGAAGGCGGATCGCGGACCCGCCATGGCTCTGCGCTGCATCCGCTATTAAAGGTCCCGTTCTTCGTGATCCCATGTTTCAAACTTTAGTTAGTGTGTAATGTTGTTGTTAGAGTATAAATAAAATCTGTAAAATTTTAAAGCTCAAAGTTCAATGCCAAGCGAGATATTTTATTTAACAGAAGTCGCCTACATCGAACGGCCAGTTTGGACTACATCCCTCTACTTCCTTCTTTAATGACGTCACTAAAACAGTTTTTTGACTAACCTCCGCCCACAGGAATACACAAGAGTTGCGTTTGTAGAGTGTGTTTGTCGCCATGTCGTCGAAACGCTGTTATTTTCATCCCGCAGTCCAATCACCGGGTCTGATTCTGGCTCAAATTGATAGGGTAAAATTAAAGAAATGTTTACAAAAACACTGAGCGCGTGCATCTCCACGTTATGGTAAGAGGCGTGACTTTTCCGGGCACGGTGCGCTCAGAGCTGTCGAATCACAACACAGGAACCGCTGGCACAATCAGAACTCGTTAGGTATTTCTGAAGGAGGGACTTCATAGAACAAGGAAGTCATCAGCCCGTTTTTATGACAGTGGAAACAGCGGTATACAGATAAGTAAATTATGTGAAAATACTGGGTTTTTTTACACGCGAAACATGAACACATGTTATATTGCACACTATAAACACAATCAAAGCTTCAAAAAAACACGAAAAACGGGACCTTTAAAACCTTACCTCCGTGGTACAACCGTTACAGTAAAGCCCCGGGGTCCGTGTACTTTTGCGTCCATTCCTTTTTCGTTTTTTAACCACGTCAAGAAAAACAAAAAACGAACGGTTGTTGTGTTTTTAAATGCTATGGTGAATACCAAAATTTAAATTAAAACCGAATACACAAATTTCATGTGCACAAAATAAATATTGACTTATTTTCAGATTTTTGTTTATTACGTTTTGCATCTTTATAAACCAAAATTAAAAAAGGACAGATTAAAGTCGAAAAAATGTCAATTTACAAGTTTTCTTTTGTAAAATTGTTGTTTCCCCCACACTTTCGAGAGCCATGTCTCTGAAACATGATAATACTTGACTTAGGGTGACCACCTGGCTATTGATCTGTTGCAGGACAGTAGATGTGATTTTGCGGGACACATGAAAGTGAAACAGATACATTTACAACTATTACGCTATGTAAATATTGATTTACATTTGTTGGCAAACTTGGCATATACGCCGATTAATGTTTCTGCCGGTGGGTGCCCATAATGTTGCGCTTATGGCAACATTAAATCCTGGAGAGAAGATAGATTCACGGCTGCATGCAGGAGGACAAAGTTTGATCGCGCAGATGTAATATGTGAGCGAGAGCCAGTTTTGTGCAAGGGAATCCGCCTGTGAGTGGAGAGATTGCTCGCGCATTTGATGAGCTCTCGTGATACAATAATGCGCTCTCGACATTTTTCATTATAATAACGCCATAAAACCCGCATTAAATGAACTATTAACGTGAGAAGAAAGTCGTGTCTGAATTTCGCAATTTTGTATTGGTTAAAACAAATGGAGAATATCTCGTTTTTCTGTAGGTGCTCGACCATTTCCGTGTGTGGCGCTTGATCGCGCGCCGTTCGTTGGAAATATTTAACATCAGTATGGATGATTACATGCTTTAAATCATTGATTTGGGCAGCTTTGAGCAGCTCTTGAGGTTCTTATCCAGTATGGAAGATGAAATCCTTGCTGGTGTAGTTGTGTTTATTGACTTTGATGAGGCCCGCTCTTTGCGCTGTCCACTCAGTTGTCATCAGCGGGAAAACCTCTCTCTATGATTGCGCTGGTTGGTTATTTTCACAGCTAGAATATGACGGCTGCACAAATAGATTTTTAATGCTCCTAGTTTTTATTATATTTCCTTCTGTTGTATTGTAATTTCAGGGATGAAAAAAATTACAGACATAAATGAAATGCGGGACACTACTTAAGTCTTGCGGGACGCAGGACAAAGCTCCCAATTTCGGGACTCACCCTAACTTGACTTGATTTCCACCCCATTCTCACTCACGAGGGGTCCGATACTGCCGCATGTCCAAGAGATGTTATACTGGCAGCAAACGCGTCCAGCGAAGCGTGCTTAACGTGAAAAATCCTTAATGTGGCTTAATGTAGGTGATATTGGAGGACCAAATTCACTACACCTTATAAGCAGCCTACTATGAACACAATTAATAACACGTTAAGCATTTTCCTAGAAAATAAAACACAGTTATGAAGAAAACGCTAATGCATTAAGAGACTGATATTAAATTACCAATACAGATATGCAGACAAGCAGGTCAGGTCGAAGGCAACGCGCTTTCAACGTTCAGCTTTTTCCACTTGTAGAAACCCATTATAAACGCATAACTTTATATTGTCCTTCCATTTTGTTTACTTTGCAGTTATAGCAGATGCTAGTGATGACAAGAAAAGAAAATGTTTCTCCCTGGATGTTTTTAGGATTAAGCCACATAAAGAATTAATGTCCCAGCGACGCGGGCGTAACGCCTTGCTTTCAATGAGAACTGAGAAATATTTCATGTCAAACCTCCACTGAGGCAAAGGGTATGGGAATTTTGTCTTCACGAAATCACATATTGGGGTATAATTTTGTCATCATAACAAATGTTGGTATATACAGCATAACAGCATAGCTATAAAGTGACTCCTAATCCCAAACAATTTCTCAATATAAAACACCTAACAGAGCCAGATGAAAAAGTCACAGTAATTTAGATGTCGTTTTGGCCTTTATTCACATAAAAATGACGGGATTGAGACCACAAGCGGGAACTTGATCATGTTAGAGCGCTAAACAAGAGGCTATAAGGTTTAGAAATGTAATGTTTAGGTTAAAATATAAATGTACAAATAATAATGATAGTAATTTAATGAATGAAAATTAATCAATGTCATTTAGGCTGGCTCTTGAAGCGAGTCATTCTATTGACGCCAGAGGAAAAGGCACTAGAGGGCGCTTTAGCGTCTGTGTGTAGCCTATGACGCAAAACACTGGAAATTAAATTTAGCATTTTTACATATTAAATAACAACTTCTATATCATTTATGTTATTTTTAATAAAATATTAATCTTGCATAAAGAAAATTGGCTTGTATCTGTTAATTATATTCATCAATGTTAAAATAAAAAACAAAGAAACCGCATTTTCCATATTTCATTTCTGGTTTAAAAAAGGAAAAACGAATGGACACAAAAGTACACGGACCCCCTGGGTAGGGGAAAGTGGGGTGAGTTGTGTCAGTTTTTACTCAAAGTGACTTTAAAGTGAGGCCATGGCAGTAATGCCTTCAACTTAAGAATGTACATATATTTCAGGATGTGGTGCATGCCTGAGAACAATAACTTTGAATCTGAAATAAATTGTTTCAGAAATATAGCTTTTGGAAAAAAAAAGTGGTCTCGTGGCACAACTTGCCCCTGGTGCGGGGTAAGTTGTGCCTTTGGGGAGAATACGTAGGGGTAATTTGTGCCAGTCATTTCTGAAGTAAAACAGAACATTTTAATGTTATGAACTGTAATGCTATATGAAAGCAAGACAAATTCAATACAAAATTACTCATTTAAGGTTTATTTAGATATTGTCACCCTATTAAACTGTTGGAATAGACTAAGTCATATTTTGTAGTTTTTAGGAAAACATGATGTGAATCATTTCAGGCAAAAAGGCTTTGGCAATAGATGCCTGTTGACATACATAGAACGCTGTCTCTCAATTATAAGAATAACATATAAGAATACGCCACATTCCAAATTATTATGCAAGTGACATATCAATAAGATTTCAGTAGAATAAACATTCAGATTTTTGTTTTTCTAAGAAAATGTTTGTTTGTTTATTTATACATGTCTTATAACTGTTATCAGTCTCAGACAAAATAATTTGCCAGGTCTATGGAAACCCTACTTAGAGGTTGTTCCACATTATTAAGCAAGTCACAGTTTTCATGCAAAATGGGGAGGAAGAATGATCTTTCTGAAGATGAAAATACCTGTTTGCTGCTAAACACTGGCTTTTTTTATAGCTGCCCTTTTAATACAATTAATTTTTTTGACAGGAACTTTCATTAATAAGCCTTTATCTGACCGAGTTCTGTGCTCTAAATCACTCACAAATCTTATGATAATTCAATAATCTCCATTCAGTTTTCACACAATATTAGTTGTTTTCATGCCTTTTGCACAACATTGGACCATTTCATGCTTTTCATCTTCAGAAAGTGCGTTTTATAAGTGTGTGGCATGATGGGTTTTGGTCTAAAATCAAGAATGTCACATAGTTTAACTGCTAAAATGTAAGAGTACAATGTACAATTACGAATTAATAATATGTTGAAAATAATCATACGTGGTGGTGAGTTGTGCCACTGGCACAACTTAACCCAGGCCCTCTGGCACAAATCACCTCGGGCCAACAAGTTTGAAAAACTAGCATGATCCAGCAGTTAAGAGCTAACATCATGCTAACTGTATAGACTCATTGTGTAGCCTGCTAAAGCACTAAAACATGTGTGAAATGTTTACAAACTTGTCTAGAATTGTTCAGACACTACAATCAAAAAACCTTGATCATAGAAATTTTACTTTGAAAGGGAAAAAACAGTTTTTTTTAGCTAAAATGTGCTTTCCTCTCATGCCATGTGTCTCTCTTCTTTGGAGGATGAGTAAAATGGATGGCTTTTCTAAATTATGTGGTCACATGACCAATTTTTCTATGGTTTTCCAGAAACAATGGGTGGAACTACTTCCCCCCTGGCACAAATCACCCCACTCTCCCCTATACTTCACTTTCCGAATCCGCCTTTTGCCCAGTTCGCTCTTCTCTATTTTCACATCACATATCAAAAAAGGCATTTATTTTCAATAAAAATGAAAACAATGTTCTAAAAGTTCAAATAACCTGCCTAACGAGTGTTTAATAACATTAAAAGTATTTATTGGGAAGGGTTAGCAGCATGTTCTCTTTCGATATTAGCCACTAGAGGGCAGAATAAGACAGGGACAATTACAGTTTTTTACAATTGCTTAAGCACAATTTTAAAAACAAGGCTCATTTTGTCAAAACGCTACACACAAATCACAGATCCACACCTCAGTTATTTTGCAAAATGAAACACTTCATTCAAAACTTTACATTAACTTAACAAAACCCAACTTGGAACACACATGGTTCATATATTCTGATTCTGTTTGATTCATTTACACACTGCTGTGCTCAGTCTTGAACACTTGTAACTTTTATACTTTTCTAATGATATAGTCTGGTTTTTATTTTTTTCATTTTTCAGATATTGTTAGAGTAATGCACATGAATATATTGACAAAAAACAAACAAACAAACAAAAAAAACACAAGATCAGTACTGCACATTGATGAAAATTTATTTCTCACCACATTGTAAAACCATTCAATACATCCATGCCTTTCCAAAGGTTACATTTTGCACTGAAAATCAGAACATATTCTAAATACAATATAGTACACGAACAAAAACATTTTCGGAGACAAAACAAAAGCATGATTTTAAATAAAAAAAAAATAAAATAAAAAAACAATAGAAAAAACGTCTCAGGTTATGCATGTAACCATGGTTCCTTGAGAACAGGGAACGAGACTCTGCGCTTGACGCTTGATGCTATGGGGAACCATCACTCGTGACAGGTGTTCGAAATGCCAAGAATCACAACACTCCAATCCTATTGGCCGGCGACAGCCTATGACGTTGAATGGCGCGAACCGTGACATATAAAGGGAGCACCTGAGGAAGCAGTCAACACCTTCTCGTCTTTGAGGGACTGTTCAGCAGGCATCCTGAAGCATGGCAGGGAAGCGCAGAGTCTTGTTCCCTGTTCTCAGGGAACCATGGTTACATGCGTAACCTGAGACGTTCCCTTTCGAAAGGGAACTTCAACTCTGCGCTTGACGCTATGGGGAACGAAATACCCACGCTGCCATGCTAGAGGAGAGTGCATGCCCAAAATGTCTGGACAAACGTCCGGCAGTTCCAGGGAAAATCCGGGAGCAACTTCTCCAAGGCTGTCAGTGACAGCATTCCCTATGGCCAACAGCCCAAGCTGAGCCTAAAAGAGACCTTCCGTGAAAGGCCTGCCAAGTTTGCTCAAGGCATCTGGGACCAACAACCCGTAGAAAGTGGTCCCTTAAAGGGAATGTGGCCAGGAGACCAGAAGGAATCCCAGCCAGTCACTAGAGGGGACAAAATCACCCCCGACGCCACCAAGGAGGCCGTACTAATCTAGGGAAAGCCAAACATAGCCTGGGCCAACCCTGTCTGATATACAGAATCTCCAAGCGCAAACTCCAAAAGAGGAGAGCAGGTAAGAGCGACTGTGAAAAGGCAGTAAGCAACTCAAACCCACACGCAGAGATGGGCATCCTTCAGCTGAGCGCTATAAACCCTCGTATTGAGGGGAGTAAGACCACTCATCCTAGGATCTACTCAGCTTCTGATTAAAGCACTGAGGAGGCTGTGCGCTAGAAAAACCCTGGTACAGGGGAGCACAAACCAGCCTGGGGCCAGTCTGAACGGGAGACTTCACAGAAGTCTACAACCAATGACCAGCTTAGGGAGCTAAGCACAATTACGCAGTCAACCCAAAGGGAAGTACGAAGCTCAACCTAACGGACAGACCATACTGTAGGCACATAGCCATGGAGGCCAACCAGAAGGGGCCTACAACATAACTAAGAGTTCTTACAATGAACTAATATCACAACGTGAACCCAACACACATGGTGGTATTCAGGATGGCCCATAAGGCCATTCGACTGAAAACATAGCATGCTGAGCGCATGACCAACCAAGTAATTAGGTAGCTGTGAGTGCCCACAAAACAGCCCATCCAACACAATCCGACAAGCAGTGTACTCGGTAAAAGCACCCTTCAACTCTTTAAGCAAGAGGAGTACAACGTAGGCCATCATGTGCTAAAGAAGGCCCCATGGGCCTATAACCTCAGCAGACACGTGGCATCAGCTCGTGGTAGTGTTATCGAGGTTCAGGCTAGACAGAACGACTACAAAGGGAGGTCATTAGCCAGCCCGAGCCCCGGCCAGCCAGCGACACAAGACCCTTTTACTGTTACAGTAAAATAAAACTCAAAGGGAAAAAGCCAGCATGCTCCCAAAGGAGGCCCTTAAAGCCTCGCGGCGTCAGCTAGCGGCCACTAAAGTTCTAGGAGCAAAATAGAACCGAGTAACAGACAGGGTAGATATTGAGCTCGACTAGAGCTAAAGGAAACCAAGCTCAAGGAAGCAAATGCATAAAACCAGACAAACAGTTAGTTTTAGTACAAGAGCTCACCTCGAGAGGCAAGCCACTTCAGAGATGTACTCAGTAAAAGCACCTTTTACTCTCTAAGCGAGAGGAGTACGAAGCCAAACTCCAGCGTGATACCTAGGAGGCCTATGGAAGCCTACAACTTGTAAACACACGGTGTCAGCCAGTGGCAATCACGACTCATCCATGGTGATGAGTCACATAGAAGCTCACACAAAGCTGTGCCAACACGCAGACTTAAAGGAGGCCCTGAATGAGGCCTACAACCTCCATGAACACATGGCATCAACCAGTGGCAGCTTCATGACTAAAGCCAGCCAGCAGGCCAAATACTCAGAAAACCCCCTTTAGGAGAAATACAAACTACTCCACAGAACTCAACGAGAGGCCTGACAGGGCCTAAAACACGGAGGTGGGCGTGGCCGATGGTGGCGTGAGTCATAAGGCACGACTCAACCATGGAATGAGTCTAGATACAACCAACCCAGCTGGGCCGACACAGAAGCTATAAAGGAAGCCTGGTAAAGCTTACTACTTTTAGCACCAGGTGGCACCAGCCAGTGATCATAAACAGAACCTGAGCTCAAAAAGGGACCAGCACTGAACCCTAAAGTTTACTGAGGGTAACTAGCTTACACAATCTGAGCCTAGGTGAACACATTCCAACAGGCAAAGTATAGTATGCAAACATGGTCTAAGGAAGGCCTGGAAGGCCTGTTACCTCAAAAACAACATGAGCATAAGCCTGAGGCAGTGCTAAAGGAAACCAAGCTCAAGGAAGCAAGTGCATAAAACCAGACAAACAGTTGGTTTTAATACAGGAGCTCACCCCGAGAGGCAGGCCACTCAGAAGTGTACTCAGTAAAAGCACCTTTTACTCTCTAAGAGAGAGAAGTACAAAGCCAAACTCCAGCGTGATACCTAGGAGGCCTGCGAAAGCCTACAACTCGTAAAAACATGCAGCGTCAGCTAGTGGCAATCACGACTCATCCATGGTGATGAGTCACACAGAAACCCACACAAAGCTGTGCCAACATGCAGACTGAAAGGAGGCCCTGATGGGGGCCTACAACCTCCATGAACACACGGCATCAACCAGTGGTAGCTTCATGACTAAAGCCAGCCAGCAGGCCAAGTACTCGAGAAACCCTTAGGTAGGAGAAGTACATACCACGCCACCAAACTGAACGAGAGGCCTGACCTAGAGCCTATTCATATGGAGGTGGGCGTGGCCGATGGCGGCGTGAGTCATAAGACACGACTCAACCATGGAATGAGTCTAGATATAACCAACCCAGCTGGGCCAACACAGAGGCTGCAAAGGAGGCCTGGCAAGGCCTGCTACTTTTAGCACCATGTGGCGCCAGCCTGTGGTCATAACAGGGCCCCCCCATAACAGGTCCCCCCCCATAAAGGGGACCAGCTCTAGACCCTTCACGATAACTGTGGCTAACTAGCTACACAACCTGAGATTAAGCCTACACATTACAACAGGCAATGTACCCAGTACACATAAATATACTATCACGGTCTAAGGAAGGCCTACCACCTCAAACAACGTGAGCATAAGCCTGAGGCAGTGATAAAATATGTGAGCAAACTCGTGACTTTAAACCAACAGCACCCAAAAAAACAAGCTGTATTAAGAAAGAGGCTACAATAAAGAGCCAACAACCTAACAGCAAATGCAAAACAGCTGCTGTGGTCATGATCGACTGGGAGCTAACAGAGATCATACTATTCTAACCAGAATAAGACTCTCTACACTCAATCTGAATGTGCAATCCAACAGGTGCACTCAGTGAAACACAAACCCTAACCGGGGAATACAACAAAACACCATGTTCATAGATAGAGGCTAATCACAGCCTGCTATCACAGAAACAGGCGTTAACCTGTGGCAGCACTAGAGTAAGCTCACATATGTATGTAGGGCTAAAGCTTAGAACCCCAGAGCAAACGCAAATGCTTGTAATACATGCCATCCAAACAGGATAAATGTTTCACAGAACAGAGAACAGCCTATAACCTTAGCTGTTAACCTCAGCCATAGCACCTACATTTTCACATCGAAGGGGAAATGGGCATACAGCCCGCAACTCCCTCAGGAGGAGGCCAGAACTAGGAACTATACAACCTCACAGGGATAGTAATAATAAGGTTGATGTAACAAACACCTAAACCTAGCTCTAGCCTAGCCACTAGCTAAGGCCTACTGGGCAAAGCAAAGCTTGGGCTTCATTCTGAAACCTTCAAATATGAGGAGAAAATGAAGCACTGCAAGCAAACAGTGTCAGGCGGCCGAAAAGCCATCCTGCACACAAATAACTGAAGCGACGAGTGCTAACTAAAACCAAACTAAAGTATTAGCTGACAAGCTACTCTCACATAGGAGGCTACAAAATAGCGGCCATAAAGCGGCCTGCATATTTTGAAAACTAGCCAACCTAATGCAGTTATTTTGCCCAAAAGAACCCCTTCTAACCCTACTGACTACATGCTCAGGAAAGCTATACAGGAAAAACAAGGTCGACACTTTTTATAAACATAAAAGCTTATCATCCTGGACGAAGATTTTCCCTCTTTATTTAAAGCATGAAGAAGGAAGAAATCAAAAGTTCTTTCAAGCCTAAAAGCACTTTCACTATCAAGCCAGAAGGTGGCCTGACAGCCTAACTGTAAAAGAAGCACCTGAGCAAGTAGAAAGTATATATATATATATATATATATATATATATATATATATATATGGGAGGTGAAAGAAGAAGAGGAGAGGGTAAATATAAATCGGCCTTAAACTAGCTGGAGGATTGATTACAAACGCAACGGTGTTTACAATCGATCATCCATTACTCTCATTTCTTCCTCCTCCCATCTGTCTGGCTCAGATCCAAATCTGAACGGCCAGGGGGTTTTCCATGCCCTCCCGATCTCAAACGCGGAAATCAGGAGAGAATGGAAAGTCTATGGGAGCTGCAACATACATGGACAGAAAGGAACCATTCGTCGAGCCGTCCGCATGCGGCCCCTTTCTTAACGCGCTCTCACAGCAGCTGCAGCCCGCCGAAAAGCGCGTCCCAAAAATACAGCAGCTCCACATACCCCAGCAGCCAGAGGAGCGCTCGCCATCGGACGCAGTGACATCAAACACGGATGTCACCGTCATCTACTCATCCTCGTAGCCCCATGTAAAAGTATCAGTTCTTTGCAAGAAGTGTAAATAGTATTTAGATACTGTAGGCTACATTGTATTGGCAGATACTATTTGTACCTTAGTATTTTTGTACAGGATGCAATAATATCATAGATTGTGATTATATTTATTAAAATTATTAAATGGATGCTGCATTATTGGGAGAATAAATCCCCTCCACCTTCCACCAACCCTACCCAATGAACACATGTAATATTATTAAACATTTGTTCACATTTTATTTCCACTTTTTGAACATTATTTTCATTTTATTGAAAATGTATGTGATGAGAAAATAGGAGTGAGCTTTATTATTGGCCGAGCTCGGCAAAATGCTGATTCGACCCCACAGCGATCGTGGTAAAAGCCAAAATCGCAAACCCTACATGCTATTGTTGCGCCACTGAATACATTGAATTACATCTCTTTTAAACTTGAGTGGCCCAACCAAACATTGGAGCCATACTGTAAAGATAGGGTGACCATTTTTTGATTACTGAAAACCAGGACACTCGGCCCAGCCATGAGATACTCAAATGATGCTCAAAGTTTACTCAAAGATGCCTTATAATTTCAATAGATTTAAAGTATGCCTCCTCTGTATGGATACCCTTGTGAAAAAAAAGTGCACTTTAGTATACTTTTATAAAGTGTACTTATTGCACAAATAATATACTTTAAAAGAACACACTTAAGTGTGAATTAAATGTAATGTTTCATCCGCTTAAGTGCATTCTATTTGTAATCAATTTCAAATATATCACAGATTAAGTTAATATTAATATAGTTGAACTTTTGAGTGATTTTTTTGAACAACTTAAGTGGTACTTTAATACAACTTTATGACAACCTTCGTAATTGCTTCTAGTACCTTTAAAATATAGTTGAAGTGCACTGCTTTTATTCAGTTCATCAGTTAGCATTCTGTGAAGCTCAATGCAACACTTAGTTTTTGTTCTGTTTTTTTTTTTTTTTTCCAACAAAGGTTTTCACAACAACCAAAAATGAAAGTACTGAAAGGTTACAAATGACATCAACTCAATACTGCACATCACAGTACTATACTTTACAGTACAGTAAAGTAAATGCAGTAACGCAAAAATAATACAAAAATAAAACAAAATACACTACTGTAAATACAGGAAAACAGGCAAATTGTGCGTGGGTGGGATTATAGATCCTGCCGTCTGTTTGGGTCTGGCCAGATGATCCACCAACATTGCTCTAATATCATCTGAAATATTGTTCCGTGCATAGCCTCTTTGACCATGTCCTACTCCTCTCTCTCTTTGTCTTCCTCTGCCTCCACCTCTTGCTCTCCATGCTTGATAATGAATTATATGAATTATATGTGAAAACTGGACACTGATACAGTGGTGTAGCCTATCTGATCGCGACAACACGATTATTCTAATAGACAAAAGACTGATTTTGAGACTGCAGTGCTCGTAAACATAATCAAAGTAGCCTATTATTAGCTCTATTAAATATTCTTTTGCATTTGTCCACCTCTTGCTCTCCATGTTTGCAAAGTTCTCAGAATGGCTTAACTGAGGCCTTTTTGTAACTGGCTGATTGGTGTTCAGTTTTGTAAGTGTTTTGAGGTGTGTATTTGAGTGGTTGCAATTACCCGATGTGTTTTGTATTTTGGATACATGTGTTTTCCAAATGGCACCCTGAGATTTCATTTTTGAACGAAGTGTCTTATGTATGAAATAGAGTGTAGTATGCAGGACCAAGTGTGTTGCATAAAGGAGTAAGTGTGTTGCAGAATTGTAACTAGAGTGCAAAGCAGCGCTTTTGTTTAAGGTATGGGTACATGTGTTTGAGGTATGGTAACAAAAGCTTCAAGTTGTGTTACTTTAGTCTAAGCATGGGTCTATAGTGTTCAAGCAACGGGCAAAAACTGTAAATGCAATAAGTTGAACTTCTGAGTGATTTTTTTAAAGCACTTAAGTAGGACTTTAATACAATTTTTTATGTATTTTGAAATATGGTAAAAGTGTACTTCTGAATGTACTGACAAGCAATTAATGTGAACTTAAATATACTTTAATGTAATTTACATGTACACTATTATATAATTTAATACATTTGTAATTACATTATTTGTACATATAATAATGAAGTTACAATTTAGTATATTTCAAAATATTACAATCAACACAAATGCAAATTGAAACCCCCTACATTTACTGACAAAATAATCTCTAAAACAAATGCACAAAAACCTTTTTGTTGATGCACAAGAAAAACCCAAGAAACACTATACACAATCACAAACAATTACAACACTTTAACTCTCATTTAGAAAGAGTCTGGAGGACAGTGAGGCTTATATGCACTATAATTTTCTCCCTCACATACAAAGGTACCTAAACCTACCCATCACAATCTTTCTGCATTTTTACATTTTCAGATAAAATCATTCTGTATAAGATGATAAATAAGATAACACCCATTAATTAATACAAACAAAATGTAAAGAAAAGAAAAGATTCAAAACTTTGGGTAACACTGTACAATAATTTTCTATTAGTTAACTACTTTAGTTAACATGAACTATGAATGAAAAATACTTTAAGCATTTATAAATCCTAGTTAATATTACTTATGCATTATTAAAATCAAAAGTTGCATATGTTAATAGATAATGCTCTGTAAACTAACATGAACAATAACTATACATTTTATTAACTTGAAAAAAAAATATTTTTTATTGCCTAATGTTAACAAATATTGATAAATACTGTAAAAAAAAAGTTAATGCACATAGTTAGATAATGTTGTCTAATATATTAATTGATGTTAACAAGCGAGACCTTTTGTAAAGTGTTACCTTTTGTAAACCTTGTTACTTATAAGCTCTGCAACCCTTACTAGCACAAACATTAAACAGGACAAAAAGGTTTCTTCTAAAATCTTACTCCAGCATTACAGTGAATGTAATTTTGAAAAGAAAAAACAAAACAAACAAAAAAACAATGAATTCCAAAGGCACAAAAACAAGAAAACCAAAATTGTCTGTCACCACCTTTTTTTAAGTTGTATGAAAAAGTGCTGTTTATGTCAATGTCCCAGAAGCTCTTCATCGGCAGAAAACCTTAAATGTCCATGAAGCTGCGAACCACCTCTACACAGTATGCATAAATGAACATGTTCCAAAGAGGAAAGAAAGTAAAAAAAATAAATACCTGGAGGAAAAAAAACAAAAAAGAAGTAAGAGTCAGTCCATTATTATAATTGGTTCAATTGAATGAAAGCAATAGATATAGATATATATACAGAACTCCAACGTTTATATACACCTTTGTAGGTTTGAAATTAATACCAGTTACAGTGTGAAATAAATATGAATGAACATCTGAAGGTATGTTACAAGATACAGTACAACTGATCCATAACTTGTCACATTTAATCGCTCAATCAGTGTTTCAACGCGCGGAAAGACGTCAATGAAACAGCTTGTAAACAATGTCACGTAACGTCTCATTTACTTCAGAAAAATCATATTCAGCATAAACTCATTAGTCAGCTATAGAGAGGAGCATTCTGCTAATTATATGCACCACGTTACATGTTCATTATAATTTTATTTTAAATATTTTTTTTATAATTAATTTATGTATTTAATGTTTGAATAAATAATTTATGACAGCTACAATTTAAATGTTTATATTTCAAAAAACAATTTAGAGTAGAAATATGATTATGTAATTCTAAAGTTTACATAATCATAACTTTATTATAAAACAAACAAATCATACAAATCATACAAATTAGCATTGTATTTGTTTCTTTATTTAGTACTTCCCTGATGAAGCAGTTCATTCTGCAAGGTGTAAGTAAACTTTTGACCGCAACTGCATCACCCAAGATGAATTACCTCAGTCATCAGGACAACACTGTAATAGAATCCTGGGAGAAGCTCCTTCACATTTCCCACAAACACCAGGATTCCAGTGACCACACCATCTTCACTGACACTGGCCTTTAAAAATAGAGAACATTTTTATAAACATTTTTATTCCTACTTTACAAGGAATTAAACATAACTTTATCAATTACACAAATATAGATAAATAACCAAAGGCCCAAGCAAATTGAGGGGTTTTGCTTTGAAAATAATGATATAATATCATTATATATAAATATAAATATATAATGATTATATGGGGATTTGTAAGTGCACAGGTGAGAATTTATTACTTGCAAATAGAAAAGATTCAAAGCATTTAAAAGCTATAAGGACAGTTGATGGCAGTGTTTTAGCTTGTAGTGTGTGATCAGGGTGGCTGAATTAATGGCAAAACTTGGAACATCACCTCATCAATACGGGTCTTTGATTCCACACAGCTTGCACTGTATCTCCAATAACAAATATGTACTGATCCTACAAAATGAATATATATAACAACAGATAAGCACAAAAATATTACATATTACAAACACAAACAGTAATTGAACAACTAACTTTTCAAATGCAAAAAGAAAAATAGATTATAAGCATTACTGGTGGTTATAATAGCGATTAAATGTATATAATTGTCTTTAAATGTTACAAGATCAGATCTTTGAATTTAGTTCTGCAAATTTAACTTAAAGTAATTAAAAATGATTTAAAAAGTCAGAGTTCAATTAAAATATTATATTTTCAGCAGCCAAATTCTTTGAACACGCCCACACACGCGACCACGTTCATATTATATAAGAAATTATTATAATGCAATCATAAATAAATTACAGGAAACATGATTAATTCACCTCCATATTGCGATTAAACTAAATAAGTTACACTCATAAGAACTGCTATGTTCCGGTGAAAAAATAAAAATAAAGAGAGCATATATCAAGATACTTACTTGCTTCTTTATTTGTAATACATAACGTCTCATTTGTAGTCATCCAAACGTGCGCTCCTTTGTTTTCTTCTTTGAACAGCCTCACGCATCACGATCACTGAAGGTTGAAGGTGCATTTTTCAAACTCTGGTGAAGTAGTGCGCCGTCATGACGTAGTATTTTGGCGCATGCGCATTAAACAAAAAGTTTATAGGCTATAATACGTGCATGATTAAATTTGTTCAAGTTGAAGTTTTTCTAATTCATTGTTGTAGTTAGACTGTAAGTTTACAGAACTTGACTCATTCACCTAACTGAAATTCAATTATTTTATAGTTTAGTCTGATTAAAATTAAATGTATTTTAACTGAATATGAATTAAAATTAATTTTTAGATCTGTTAAACTTTTGCTTGCAATTAAATATGTTTAATCAACTTAGAACAACAATGATATTAAAAGTATTATACAGATATGTAAAGTACAGCACTGTTGCATTAAGTATCACAAATACAGCACTCCGTTAAAAAAAAAAAAAAAAAAAAAAAAAAAAAAACATTTTATGTCAAATATTATGTAGAAAACGTCTCGGGTTACGTTTGTAACCCTGGTTCCCTGAATAAGGGAACGAGACGCTGCGTAGTCGCTTTGGGAACGCCTCTGCGTTATTACGTCTTGAAGCACTTGTGTAATCGAACCAATAGTGTAACGGGACGTCAGAGCGGGTGACGTCACGGACCAGGAAACTATAAAGCACCCCTGAGAACAAAGAACGCTAGCTTCTGATATGGATGAAGCAAGCGCTCACAGGCGTGCAGGGAGTATGGCTAAGCTACGCAGCGTCTCGTTCCCTTATTCAGGGAACCAGGGTTACAAACGTAACCCGAGACGTTCCCTTTCATGGAACATCGACGCTGTGTAGTCGCTTTGGGAACGCTATCCCAACTAGGCCATAAGACCAAATGACTGTCTGAATCACCTTTCAGGATGACAGTACTGAGGACCCTGGAGTGGAGCCCAAGTCAAGGTTGTAGAACCTAACGAAAGTATGATGAGATGACCACCCAGCAGCATCACAGATATCATTGAGGGGAACCCCGAAATCAGAGCCTTTGAGGCAGCCATACCCCTGGTAGAGTGTGCCCGGACGGCCAAAGGTGAGGGCTGTCCGGACGACTTATAAGCAAGAGAGATGGCCTCGACCACCCACTTGCTCATTCTCTGCTTAGACGCGGGAGCTCCCTTGTTAGGGGACCCGTAACATATAAACAGCTGTTCTGTTTTTCGCCACAGGGCAGCTCTGTGGACATAGGTGTCTAAAGCCCTCACTGGGCAGAGCAGATTTAGTTTTTCCTGATCCTCATTTGTGAAAGGTGGAGGACAAAAGGCCTGCAGTACAATAGGCCCTGGGACATGAGTAGGGACCTTGGGTATGTACCCAGGTCTAGGATGCAAGAAAGCTTTGACCATTCCCGGCGCAAAGTCTAAGCATGAAGGAGCAACTGAAAGTGCCTGAAGATCTCCAATTCTTTTAAGAGATGTAATAGCCAGCAAAAATACGGTTTTTAGCGTGAGGAACTTCTCATGTACTTCCTCCAAAGGTTCAAAGGGAGCCGCAGACAGCCTTTCGAGTACAATAGCTAAGTCCCAGGATGGAGTTTTTGTACGTACAACCGGCCTCAGCCTATGGGTGCCACGGAGAAAACGTATGACTAGTGGGTTTCTTCCCACAGAAACACCCTCCAAAGGAGCGTGATAAGCGGAGATTGCTGCTATATAGACCTTTAATGTAGAAGGAGTTAGGCCATCCGAGAATTTTTCTTGGAGAAATTGCAGTACGTGACTGATAGAGGAGTGGAACGGGTCCACTTGAGACTGGCTACACCAAGTAGCAAACAGCTTCCACTTGTATGCATATAGTTTTCTCGTGGACGGAGCTCTGGAGTGGAGTATGGTCTCCACAACCTCAGTTGGGAGACCAGATTCTATGAGCTCGGCCCCCTCAGAGGCCAAGCCCACAGTTTCCATAACTCCGGGCGGGGATGAATTATTGTGCCGCCCGCTTGAGACAGAAGGTCCTGCCTGATTGGAATCTCCATGGGGGAGCCGTCTAGAAGGGACACTAAGTCCGTGAACCATACTCGGGTTGGCCAGAACGGGGCTACCAATATGAGACGGGCCCTGTCCCGCCGAACCCTCTCCAGAACTCCGGGGAGCAGAGCAATCGGGGGAAGGCGTACAGACGCAGCCTCGGCCACGTCTGTACCATGGCATCCAACTCCAGGGGGGATGGATGAGTTAGTGAGTACCACAGCGGGCAGTGAGACGTCTCTTTCGAGGCAAATAAGTCGACTTCTGCGCGACCAAATTCCTTCCATATCAACTCCACCGCCTCGGGGTGGAGTCTCCATTCCCCGGGCCTCGGCCCCTGCCTCGACAGGATGTCTGCCCCCACATTTTGATGCCCCGGGATGTAAGCTGCTCTCAGGGAGAGGAGCTTCCCCTGGGACCACAGGAGGATCCGAAGGACTAGTTTGTACAACTGACGAGACCTCAGACCCCCCTGATGGTTGATATATGAGACCACCGACATGTTGTCTGTACGGACCAGCACATGGTGGCCCCTCAGGTCTGGGAGGAAGTATTTGAGTGCTCGAAATACTGTCATCATTTCCAGCCGATTTATGTGCCAAGAACGACGATGGTCCTCCCAAAGACCCTGAGCCGAGCGACCACTCATGATCGCCCCCCAGCCTGTGAGAGATGCGTCCGTCGTTAGCATTACGCGACGACAAGGAGCTCCCAACACAGGACCCTGGGACAGGAACCAGGGCTTCCTCCACATGGATAAAGCACGAAGGCATCGCCGCGTGACTTTGATCATGCGGAGAGGATTTCCCCTCAGAGAAAACCCCCTGGTCCTGAGCCACCACTGTAAGGGTCTCATGTGCAGCAGGCCAAAAGGTATCACGTTGGACGCCGCTGCCATCAGACCCAACAGTCTCTGAAACTGTTTTACAGTGAGTGACTGGCCTAATTTCACCCCTTTCACGGTTGAGAGAATGGAATTCACCCGAGCAGGAGACAGACGTGCCTGCATCGTAGTAGAATCCCAAACTACCCCTAGATAGTTGGTAGTCTGAGCTGGTAGAAGCACACTCTTCTTGGCATTGAGTCTCAACCCTAACCTTCTCATGTGTGACAGAACTACATCTCGATGTAGAACTGCCTGTTGCTCTGATTGAGCTAAAATCAACCAATCGTCGATATAATTCAGTATGCGGATGCCCTGGAGTCTCAGAGGAGCCAGGGCTGCATCCACGCACTTCGTGAAGGTGCGGGGTGAAAGGGATAGGCCAAAGGGAAGAACCTTGTATTGGTAAGCTTCGCCCCCGAAAGCAAACCTGAGGTACTTCCAATGTGAAGGATGGATTGACACATGAAAGTAAGCGTCTTTCAGATCTATTGTCACAAACCAGTCCTCGGACCTGATCTGAGTGGTGATCTGTTTGAGTGTTAGCATCTTGAACTTGAGTTTTTGTACTGAACGATTTAACATACGTAAATCTATTATGGGACGCAACCCTCCATCCTTCTTCGGAACGATGAAGTAACGGCTGTAAAACCCTGACTGTTTGCTGGGAGGAGGAACCCTTTCTATAGCTCCTTTTTGCAAAAGTGTCATAACTTCTTGTTCCATAACCAGAGACTGCTGGGGGCCCACCACTGTAGGGAGGACCCCATTGAACCGGGGCGGGCGAAACCCGAATTGTATTTTGTAACCCTTTTCTATCATACGCAGTACGCATTGAGAAATGTTGGGAAGACGTTTCCATTCCTCCAGAAATTTCACTAAGGGAACCAGTCTCTCGAGACTGGCCTCTGGTGTTTTTTGAGCACTTGGCTCGGCGCCCTGAAGCGGCGTACCGGCAGGGAGCAGCCGAATCAAGTGCTGACCGACCCCCCTCAGAGGGTCGGTGGGGACCGCTGCGCCCTGAAGCACACGAGGTGGCAGGGTTGGCAGAACGGCCCCTTGAGGGTGCCGGAGGGGAGTTAATTTTATAGATTTTAATACAGGACCCCCTCCGGAGGGGGCTACCCTCGGAAGTCCTGGGCCACTGGCGTCAGGACTTCTTCGAAGCCTTCCTGGCGATAATAACAGTCCTCAGATCTGTTCTACCCCGGGAAGGCTTCGACTGTGTTGCCCGTCCCGGTCCCCAAGCTCTTTGCGGGGGAGCACGGGCAGCAACACTCTGTTTTTGTTGCGCTCTCTGCGCGGATGAGGAGCTGCTAGACGCCCGAGGCTGCTCCCGCTCCGCAGCCTCGGACGGGAGAGAGCGGCGAGGGAGGAACTTCTGGAAGGCCGCTGACTGCTTTTTTGCCTCCTGGAACCTCTCGACGACCGAAGTGACAGAGTCGCCGAAGAGGCCCAGGGGAGACAGCGGCGCATCCAATAAGACGCTCTTATCTCTTTCTCTTATGTCTGATAAGTTTAGCCATAAATGCCTCTCCGTTGCCACCAGGGCTGCCATAGAGCGACCGATTGTTTTTGCCGTCTCCTTGGTGGCACGGAGAGATAGATCAGTGGCTTTACAAAGTTCCTGAATTACTTCAAAGCTAGCCTCACCGCTCTCATCGATCTCCCCCAGCAGGTCAGCCTGATATGCTTGAAGGACAGACATTGTGTGTAAACACGCTGCGGCCTGACCTGCTGAGGCATATGCTTTGCCCACCAGAGCTGATGTTGTTCTTAGTGGTCTGGTGGGTAGCGTCGGGGATTTTAGGGACGACGCGGACTCGGGCGAGAGATAGCTCGCGAGCGTCTCTTCGACCCGAGGCATCGTCCCATAGCCATGTTGTTTGAGCCCCAATATATTGGAATATATAGATGTTTGAGGGTTATATACACGATATTGTGCTGGCTTTTTCCACGACCTCATCACCTCGGTGTGGAGGTCGGGAAAGAATGGTAATCCCCGACGCTGGGGCTGTAACCGGGCAGGGAGAAAGCGCTCATCCAGTTTGCTTTTGTGACGCGCTTCGCTTTTTTCTGCTGGCCATTCGATATTAAGTTTTGCCACTGCCCTAGTCACAACCTCCAGCAGCTCCTCATATGCTGGAGATGAGGATGGCGAGTCCTCCTCTCCAGCTTCAACGCTCACCACATCCAACTCCTCAGAGCTAGACAGGTGAAGCGCTGGTGCCTCTCCTCTGGGGGAAGAAACCGCAGCGCGTGCTTCCGCAACCAAAGGAGAGACACTGGGTCTGGCGGGTAAGTGCCGAGATAGGGCTGGGCCCGTCTCTAACCCCTCCACCAGATCCATCTGTGAACCCCAGGAATGAAGCCGCCGCTGTGCCTCAGCAGCAGCGGGACCCGATCCCTGGGGAACACTCGCCGCGGCGCCCTCTTTATCTTTTTCGAAGAACGCCCGGCGTGAACGGAGTGTACGGAGCGTTAACTTTTCGCAATGCACACAGACAGCTCCCTCGAGAGCTGCCTGGGCATGCTCCACTCCCAAACAGGCTACACATAACTCATGTGTATCCCCGCCCGTGATGAAGCGAGGGCAGGGAGAAGCACACTGAATAAACTGCTGCTTGCCTGTTTGTCCTGTCGCCATATTTATAAATGTGTCTTTCTATATATATATAAGTGCTTGGTGGACTGAAAATACTCTTGCCCTCGGACTAAGAGATATTTTCGAGCTGTATAACAGACAGACAACACCAAATAAGACACACAATACACAGAGCGCTTGCTGAAGACGCAGAAGCTAGCGTTCTTTGTTCTCAGGGGTGCTTTATAGTTTCCTGGTCCGTGACGTCACCCGCTCTGACGTCCCGTTACACTATTGGTTCGATTACACAAGTGCTTCAAGACGTAATCACGCAGAGGCGTTCCCAAAGCGACTACGCAGCGTCGATGTTCCCATGAAAGGGAACTGACACTATCGAGTTTAGAGCAGGAGCTGGTGATAAAAATTTCAACAATAAGTTGTACAGGATTATACACTGTATAAGCAAGTGTATTGAAATTCAGAAAAATAAATTTCAAGTGTATTAATGCACACAAAAAGCACATTTAAAATACATTAACAAATGTCATCTTGGACTACACACTTAAGTTGAAATTAAAATAAATTATTTTTCATGTGCTTTAATATATAAGTCAATACATCAGAATAAGTTTACTTATTTAAAACACTATAAAGTCATAATTAAGTAAAAATTAAGTGTATTTTTAAAAAGTGCTCTTAAGCATGTTTAGAAATATTGTCATGAAAGTGTACTTTCTTTAAGTACAACTTAATAAGTCATTATTACAAAGTGCATTTTTAAAAAGTGCACTCAAGTGTGTTAATAAACATTGTCATTAAAGTGTACTTTCTGTAAGTACAACTTAATTAGACATTATTACAAAGTGCATTTTTAAAAAGTGCACTCAAGCGTGTTAGTAAATATTGTCATTTAAGTGTACTTTCTTTAAGTACAACTTAATTTGACATTATTACAAAGGGCATTTTTAAAAAGTGCACTTAAGCGTGTTAATAAATATTGTCATTAAAGTGTACTTTCTTTAAGTACAACTTAATTTGACATTATTACAAAGTGCATTTTTAAAAAGTGCACTTAAGCATGATAATAAATATTGTCATTAAAGTATATTCTATTTAAGTACACTTAAGTGGCCTTTAATTTTAATTATATTATATTATCTGCAAGTGCACTTTTTAAAAAGTATACTTTAAGATTTGAAGTACACACAAAGTACACTTTCAATACAATTAAGTGCACTTCTTTTTCACAAGGGTAGAAAATTGTTATATTACAAAATGCTATCCATAACCAAAGACACAAATTCAGATAGGCTTCTCAGAGGTTACTCAACATGTTTTATTATAACAAGTTTAAAAAATAACAAATTAAATAATGTTAGAAATAATGTCTCTTCTGTATTAGAAAAATAAATACCTAAAAAAAATACCTCTGCTATATTAGCAATCCAAATTTAACAAAAATAGCTCTCACAAACTTACAAAAACTAACAACAACAACAACAACAAAAAATCTTTAGTTTTCTTCATCCTTGTTTTCCTCTTAATCCTGTTTAATCCTGTAGAGCTGATCTTTCTCAGCAGTTTTTTGTTGCTTAACAAATTAGCATGAAATTTATAAAGAAATTTATATAGGTCTATCAGCTGTTACATCGCAAGGTACAAAGGAAGAGCACAATGAGCTGAACTCATTGTAGACGATAGCTGAAGGTTGCTCTGCTGTTACACGAAGTATCTGTTATTCAGTTACAGATGAATGCACAAATCATTGCCTGCTAATGAAAACATTATAAACTGTTACCTAGAAGTAGTAAACAACTGTAGTTTGGGCATAAATCAGCCGCGACGCTGAGAATATAGTTACCTTTATGGAATAATCCACTAATGTTTTGAGATACAGTGTGAACTAATACCCTCAGTTGCACATGCAATCGCGCATGTCTACGAAACTCATTTATATTAATGTATGCTCCGCCTTCGGAAACCAAAAATCTCAGAAACCGAAAATCTCGTAACACCGGTCAATTTAATGGCTCAATGAAAAACAATGAAAACCAGGACATTTTCATCACTTTATAAAAAACAACCAGGACGGCCAGGACGGCCAGGACAGGACGTGAAAACAGGATATGTCCTGGGAAAACAGGACGTTTGGTCACCCTAGTAAAGAGCTTTTGTCAACAAGGAACGCTATTTGCACTTATTGTAAATAGACACTCCATTGCTTGCCCTATAGGCATTTATTCAGTATATCATCTCTTGCACATGCGGCAGTATCAGACCCTTCGTGAGTGAGAATGGGGTGGAAATCAAGTCAAGTTAGGGTGACCACCCGTCCCGCATTTTGCGGGACAGTCCCGAAATTGGGAGCTTTGTCCCACGTCCCGCAAGACTTAAGTAGTGTCCCGCATTTCATTTATGTCTGTAATTTTTTTTCATCCCTGAAATTACAATACCACAGTAAGAAATATAATAAAAACTGTGAGCATTTAAAAATCTATTTGTGCAGCCGTCATATTCTAGCTGTGAAAATAACCAACCAACGCAATCATAGAGAGAGGTTTTCCCTCTGATGACAACTGTGGACAGCGCAAAGAGCAGGCCTCATCAAAGTCAGTATACACAACTACGCCAGCAAGGATTTCATCTCACATACTGGATAAGAACCTCAAGAGTTGCTCAAAGCTGCCCAAATCGATTAAAGCATGTAATCATCCATCCTGATGTTAAATATTTCCAACGAACGGCGACGATCAAGCGCCACACACGGAAATGGTCGAGCACCTACAGAAAAACGAAATATTCTCCATTTGTTTTAACCAATACAAAATTCAGACACGACTTTCTTCACACATTAATAGTTCATTTAATACGGGTTTTATGGCGTTATTATGATGAAAAATGTCGAGAGCGCATTATTATATTATTATATTATAATACATTATTATAAGCGCATCAAATACGCGAGCAGGAATCTCTCCACTCACAGGCGGATTCCCTTGCACAAAACTGGACGCGCGCGCGCTCTCGCTCAGATATTACATCTGCGTGCTCAAACTTTGTCCTCCTGCATGTGCAGCCGTGAATCTAGAATTATCTTCTCTCCAGGATTTAATGTTGCCATAAGCGCAACATTATGGGCACCCACCGGCAGAAACATTAATCGGCGCATATGCCAAGTTTGCCAACAAATATAAATCAATATTTACATAGCGTAATAGTTGTAAATCTATCCGTTTCATGTGTCCCGCAAAATTACATCTATGTCCTGCAACAGATCAATAGCCAGGTGGTCACCCTAAGTCAAGTAGGCTATTATCATGTTTCAGAGACATGGCTCTCGAAAGTGTGGGGGAAACAACACTTTTACAAAAGAAAACTTGTAAATTGACATTTTTTTCAACTTTCATCTGTCCTTTTTTAATTTTGGTTTATAAAGATGCAAAAACGTAATAAACAAACATCTGAAAATAAGTCAATATTTATTTTGTGCACATGAAATTTGTGTATTCGGTTTTAATTTAAATTTTGGTACACTGTAAAAAAAATCCCGTTGTTTCTACGGAAAAATACCGGCAGCTGTGGTTACCAGAACAATACTGTAAAAATGACATCAAACCGTAAACATACTTACGGAGTTACATGTGAATTTTACATTTTAAATCTGTTAAATTTATGGTAAAATAACGTATTTTCATTAACTGATATAATGTTAATTTACCAACCTAATGAAGTACTAATATCTGTTTTGTACTTTTATAATACACTGACAGTCACCAAACACAGTGGTGATGAGAGTCACATGATGAATCAAAGTTCATCACAAGCAGCTTTTCCACAAGCTGAGAAGCACAATACTAATATATAGAAGGTGCACACAGTGTCATTCACACACACACTAAACACCATCATGGTAACATGCATGAAATTTTAAAAATGCAATAAACATTAATTTAACAACATTAGATGTAACATAAAACCCTAATGTACATAACTGATTAGAAAAAAATGAGAAAAACTAAGAAGAAACAGAGTTATTTCAACGAAAATATATCAAATGTGAAGTATCACGCAGGGAATTGTGGGAATGTCAATATACGGTTTTTCACTGTAAATTTTACAATGAATTGTTATTTTTCACTTCCAAAAACTGTGAATTTAACGGTATTTTACCGTAAAATTACATTAAATGTACCATTAGATCTATTACAGTTATTCACCGTATATAGTACGGAAACTTTCTGTAAACCAATCAACAGTTTTTCACCGCAGCATTTTTACAGTCTTTTACTGTTAAAATCACGGTCATTTTTTACAGTGTATTAACCATATCATTTCAACCGTTCGTTTTTTGTTTTTCTTGACGTGGTTAAAAAAAGAAAAAGGAATGGACGCAAAAGTACACGGACCTCGCAGTAAAAGCTAATATTGTGATCCAACACAACAGTGTTGCGTCACTGAAGATGTTGGTACATGTGTGTCCTTTATCATACTTGATATATAATAAAGACTTATGTTGAAATAACGACGGTATATCACCGCTCATTATTTCAAGATATTATGTCGTAATAACGACTTATTATGTTAAAATATCGACTTATTATGTTGAAATAACGATTTAATATCTTGAAATAGCTAGATATTATGTCGTAATAACGACTTATTATGCTGAAATAACTACTTAATATCTTGAAATGACAAAAAAAAAAAAAAAAAACCTGCTATGATTGGTCAAGAGGGCCAATCTGCGCATGTCTCTCACAAGGAACGTAATGGCAGTGATTGACAAGCCAGAGGGCCAATCGTTTATGCAATGATCACACAAACGATTGGCTGATGTTTTTAAGGCCCTACCTCGTGCACAGATGATGTATATTGATATTATTCATTTCAGTGCACCTAATAAATAGTCTTTTATCAGTTAGTAAAGACAGTTTCAAGTAATATTGCAAAAATGTATAAAACAAAACATCCTCTATAGCACCTTTAAGCCGTTATTACGACATAAGTCGTTATTTCGAGATATTAAGTCCTTATTTCGACATAATATCTTGTTATTACGACATAATATCTCGTTATTTAGAGATATTAAGTCGTTATTTCGACATAATACGTCATTTCAACATAATAACTCGTTATTGAATATCAAGTCTCATAAAAGATGCGCACGAGTATTCAGTGGTGCAACAGTGACGTGTTGGTTCACAAGTTTAGCTTTTACTGCGATCGCCGCGGTTTGAATCCGCCTTTTGCTGAGCTCGCTATTTTCCCATCATTTATCAGAAATTATTTTCCCATCACACATCAATAAAAATGAAAATAATGTTATAAAAGTGGAAATAACCTGCCTAACGAGTGTTTAATAACATTAAAAGTATTTATTGGGTAGGGTTAGCAGCATGTTCTCTTTCGATATTAGCCACTAGTGGGCAGAATAAGACAAGGAATCAATTACAGTTTTTCTTAATTGCACTATAACCAGGCATTTGAACTAAAATTTCAAAACCCTAACGCCATTTATCAAAAAGCACACCCATTTCCCTAAACTATAAACACTATTCCGATGTTTTGACACATGAATCAGATTTGTTGAACTGTCACTGAAAAACTCTAGACACAAATCCCTTCTTTTCTCATTGCCTACACCATGTTGTCATTTAGAAAGCACTAGCATTCAATATTGTTCACTCAAGTCAGCATAGCTTGAGCTCAATTAGCACACAGTTACCCACGTGGAAACACTAAGAGTCAAAATTTATCACACAACAATCAGAACCTTCAATAGAGAGATAAAAGAGCCCAAGTCAGTTAATTCAGTTTTGGAACAATGGATCCAGAGAGATGTGATTGAAAAGGTTAAGGACACCAGAGAGGAGGAGCTGGAGGAGGAAGAGGATGAGCAAGAGCGGTAAAGAGTGGAGGAAGAGGAGGAGGACGAGGATGAGGATGAGGGATGAGGGACAAGGAGACAAGGAGTCTCAGATGAAATTCGCACCACTGGTTGACCATGTCCTTGTCCATGATATGACTATGAGGGAGGCTGGGCAATGAGTTCAGCCAAACTTAAGTTCCTTCACCGTCGCCTCGATCATAAGAATCTTCAGGTAGGGAAACAGTTAGGTGTACCTCACTGTACTCTACTGTAACTTTTGAGTGCTGTACTCTGTTACAACACATGCATCAAATTGACTTACATACAGGTAGAGTTCCTGTCTGCTTCCATTTTGTAAAAAGGATGTTACAGTTACAGTAATCAGTACTTCTGTTTTTGTAAGACACGGAGACGATGGAATGGAAGAAGCCTGACTAGACATTTCAGTTGATGCGTGACAGGGGTGGATCAGGCATGCAAGAGGATTTTCCCCCCGCTGCCTGGATAGGACCAGTGCAGCCTGTGATGTTGACGAGATTCTCTGGCTTGTCCCAGACCAAAGATGTGATGCTGGGGCAGAATATTTTTTGTTGTTGTTTGGTGTATTTTACTGTACATTACATTAAGGAATAAAAAAAATGTGCAAATGTATACGTGTTCCTCATGTGAAAAGTTCCTTGAGGGGGAGAACCACAAGCAACACATCTTATTACTGGTTTTTGGTTTTGGTTTTTGTAGTATTGTTTTGAATTTATCTCACCAGTGTGTAAAACTATGTTGTAGTGTGTGTGTTTTTGAGGGATTGTGTGTGATGTCTGAGGGTAAAGTTTGGTTTTTCAGCATTCTGGTGTTACATCAGACAGTACTCCATACTTCCCCTACTAAACATATTTCTGGCCAAAGAGATCATGAACTTTATATATATACTCATTGACAGCTTCTGATGTAACATCAGCCATAAAGTTGTTCATAGTTGACCAAGTGAACATATTTCTGGCCCAAGAGTCGTCGATCATGAACTTTCTTTGACTCCTTCTGATGATAAGTCAGCCATACAGTGGTCCATATTTGACCTAATAAACACATTTGTGGCCAAAAAGAACACAATCTTGAACTTTCTATACATACTCATTGACAATGTTTATATTAAATCAGCAACATGTGACATGTGACATCACAAGGAGTCAATGAGTATGTATAAAAAGTTCACAATCTAGTACTTTTTGGCTAGGAATATGTTCATTATGTCAAATATGGACTACTGTCTGGCTGATTCAACATCAGGAGTCTTTGATTATGTATAGTAAGTTCATGGTTAGGGTCTCTTTGGCCAGAGAGATGTTCTATTGGTCAAATATGGACTTCTGTATGGCTGATCGAACATCAGATAGAGTCAAAGAGAAAAATCATGACCAAGGACTAATTTGCCAGAAATATGTTCAGTAGGTCTTGGACTTCTTATGGGTGAAGTAATACCATCAGGAGTCAATTGTAATGTATAAAAATGTATATGGCCAGAAACGTGAAAAGTACAGCAGTCTGCCCCAAAAATGTTCCTCTATACCACTCACCAGAAGTCACATTCCTAGGATGGCTTGTTTTTCATTGTGACAAGTGTTCACAACTTTATGCAACTATGCCAGGGCAAACCTTGAGGAAAAAGATGATTGATAAAGAGCTGATGGGAATAAGCTTTCAAGAGCCAAATGAGACCATGAGGTGATTGTCCGTAATTTCTGGGGAGACCATAGCAAAATTTATTAACATGATGTTGGTTGCCCTATTTACTGTAACACTACTGTACACTACAATACACTAAATGTGTGATGCAGTAAAGCTGTACGTCTAAATGTCAAATGTACAGTGACAAGTTATTGTCCCACTGCAAGCTTCATGTATGACACGATGACAGTAGTGCAGTGCAGATTGTTTAGTGCTGAATTACTGTCCATTTATACACACCTGTTCTCCCAACGAAATGTTTGAATAATTGAATTTACAGTGGTTCTCCCAACATTTGGCTGCACCCTTCGACCAGCCTCAGCCATTGTGAGGCTGTGATTGACAACATGATCCACAATTGTAGCCCTGATTTCATCAGGGATCTGCCTATTGGCCTCTTCTTCCTCTTCCCCTGTTTTGTCCCCTTCCCCTTCTTCCCCGCACCCTTACCCCTCTTCCATGAGGCTGACCTTCCATTTCTGTGTCACAGTATTGTAGAAATGGTACACACTATGTCCTGCATGGTTCGTATATGCTTGTAAAGTGGGGGTTTATGGGATTCACCTCTGACAGTGATTGTAGAGAAGTGGCTTATCATTGGTTGCAACTAATGCTTCACACACCCCTTCTCATCAGTGAAAGTTAAGATTCACTTGAGAGAAATTGTTCAATTTAGGAGACATTTTCAGGAAAGATTTTTTAAAAAAAAATGTAAAATTTGCTTGACAGATTTTGACAACTAGTTCAACATTTTTGTATGTAATGACTCAAGCAATGAAATGAGGACTATTAGTTTTATATGGAATGACTATTCAGCATTCACAAGTATAGTTAATTTTGACTGACATGACATAAGCAAATGATAATGTTATAAAACAGCAGAGAGTTGTATGAAAGCAATTGATGCATGTCCAAAAGCATTTGCAATTTGTTCGAAGGAATGAGAAACTGCTACTATGATGTGCACAAATGACTAAATGTTGTGGAGGTTGAACTAATTGTTGTGCAAATGTAAATAGTGATGTGAGAAATGCACCAAAGCGACTGAGAAAAACTGTAAAATAACATCAAAACCGAGCATGTATTTCTAGCAGGCAAAATGTCGTAAATAAAACCTACCTTAATTACTGCCTTTTTCGACAATGTAAAAATGGCGATGTAGCACTTACTAGCATGAAGAACAAATAGCCTAAGACAGACTGTGCATTGAGGTCGATTTACAGTTTTTCTCAGTCGCTTTGGTGCATTTCTCACATCACTATTTACATTTGCACAACAGCTAGTTCAACCTCCACAACATTTAGTCATTTGTGCACATCATAGTAGCAGTTTCTCATTCCTTCGAACAAATTGCAAATGCTTTTGGACATGCATCAATTGCTTTCATACAACTCTCTGCTGTTTTATAACATTATCATTTGCTTATGTCATGTCAGTCAAAATTAACTATACTTGTGAATGCTGAATAGTCATTCCATATAAAACTAATAGTCCTCATTTCATTGCTTGAGTCATTACATACAAAAATGTTGAACTAGTTGTCAAAATCTGTCAAGCAAAGTTTACACATTTTTTTAAAATCTTTTTTTCCTGAAAATGTCTCCTAAATTGAACAATTTCTCTCAAGTGAATCTAAACTTTCACTGATGAGAAGGGGTGTGTGAAGCATTAGTTGCAACCAATGATAAGCCACTTCTCTACAATCACTGTCAGAGGTGAATCCCATAAACCCCCATTTTACAAGCATATACGAACCAAGCAGGACATAGTGTGTACCATTTCTACAATACTGTGACACAGAAATGGAAGGTCAGCCTCGTGGAAGAGGGGTAAGGGTGCGGGGAAGAAGGGGAAGGGGACAAAACATGGGAAGAGGAAGAAGAGGCCAAGTACATAGGCAGATCCCTGATGAAATCAGGGCTACAATTGTGGATCATGTTGTCAATCACGGCCTCACAATGGCTGAGTCTGGTCGAAGGGTGCAGCCAAATGTTGGGAGAACCACTGTAAATTCAATTATTCAAACATTTAGTCGGGAGAACAGGTGTGTATAAATGGACAGTAATTCAGCACTAAACAATCTGCACTGCACTACTGTCATCGTGTCATACATGAAGCTTGCAGTGGGACAAGATCTCGTCACTGTACATTTTACATTTAGACGTACAGCTTTACTGCATCACACATTTAGTGTATTGTATTGTACAGTAGTGTTGCATTGCAACATGTACGTTATGCACTGTTACCTTGCACTTTATACAAGAACTAACTTAATCCTCATGCATTGAAGATATAACACATTATACGTGGTGTTGTGATTACAGTTTTTTACAGACGCTAGGACACATTTCTCAATACTTAGGTCACTTTTGCAAAACTCTTCACACAGTTCTCCTAACCAACTTTAAGCTTGGCAAAGCAGTTCATTTCACATTCAAAATGCACTACAACTACCAAAACACTTTATTCAGGTCTCAAATCAACTCATTCTTCCAGAACACTAGCAAAGGTTGACAGCCGACAAACACACTTTGTCACCCACAAAACAATGACCTAAAAAACACTAACAACATGTAGCATTATACAATGTTTTCTTGTGTAAAACAAGGACATATCTCTGTTTATAATTCACTGCAATATATGTTACTGGAATAAATCAGACATGATGCAGAATTCGTCAATATTTTATGTTGTTTATTTATTTTTATTTTTTTGCACTGAGTAATTCCAAAATACAAAATACAATGAGAATCAGCTGTGGCTGGTCCAATTGTCCAATTGTTTTTATAGCATTTAATTTTAAGATTTAAAATATATTTCATTAAAATATTACTGTAGGAATGTAGCAAATTGCTGTCTTATTCAGTTTTGTATTATGTTATTGTTTTGAACATAAGTTTAACAGTTTTGAAAACAGTATGTAAGCATGTGCAAATAGGCCTGTACGTACAAAGAGTTTTGGCAGTTGTTGTGTCTGAGTGAGAAAAGAATTCATGAAATTTGAGAGATGTAGTCATTGAATGCATTTTGTGCCAAAGCAATGATAATTGATCCTCAGTTTAGCCCACATAGACTTCTGTTGTGCTCACTGTGTGAAGAGTTTTGCAAAAGTGACCTAAGTATTGAGAAATGTGTCCTAGCGTCTGTAAAAAACTGTAATGAACTAAAGAACTGTTTAAGTGCAATGCATACAATAGTTAACTTATTACGCTGTGAATAGAAGAATTTAATATAACATATATGCTTGTTGCATTCCAACATGCAAGTTATGCAGTTACATGTGCATTGCATTGCAGTAAGTTATTCCGTTGCAATGACGAGAGAACACGACAGGTGCTTGTTGCACTACGTAGCATACAAAAACTAGCTCTTTCCTTTGTGCATTGAAGAGAAAACAAACCGCATATGCTGTTGCATTGCAATGCATCAAGAATTGTTTTAGTGCATTGTATACAAATAATTAACTTATTACGCAGTGAAAAGAAGAATTTGATATAACATGTGTGCTGTTGGATTGCACAGTGTAGTTATGCACTGTTTCATTGCATTTTATACAAGAACTTACATAGTCCTCAAGCACTGAACACATAACACAAAATAAGTTGTGTTGCGATGAATGAACTCATCCGTTATGCATTGAAGAGATAACAAATAACGTGCATTGCAGTAACTTAAACCGTTGTGCAGTGAAGAGATAACATGACAGGTGCTCGTTGCACAGCATTGCATAAAAGAACTAACTCTTTCCTTTGTGCATTGAAGACAAAACAAACCGCATATGCTGTTGCATTGCAATGCATCAAGAATTGTTTTAGTGCATTGCATACAAATTATTAACTTATTACGCTGTTGAATAGAAGAATTTAATATAACATATGTGCTGTTGCATTCCAAAGTGCAAGTTATGCAGTTACATGTGCATTGCATTGCAGTAAGTTTTTCCGTTGTGCAATGACGAGATATGTTGCATACAAAAACTAACATATTCCTTTGTGCATTGAAGAGGAAACAAACCGCATATGCTGTTGCATTGCAATGCATCAAGAATTGTTTTAGTGCATTGCATGCATTGCAATGCATCAAGAACTGTTTTAATGCATTGCATACAATTATGGTGTGAATAGAAGAATTTAATATATGTGCTGTTGCATTGCAAAGTGTAAGTTATGCACTGTTTCCTTGCATTTTATACAAGAACGTATATAGTCCTCGAGCATTGAACACATAACACAAAATAAGTTGTGTTGCGAAGAATGAACTCATCCGTTACGCATTGAAGAGATAACAAATAACGTGCATTGCAGTAACTTAAACCGTTGTGCAATGAAGAGATAACATGACAGGTGCTCGTTGCACAGCGTTGCATAAAACTACTAACTCTTTCCTTTGTGTATTGAAGAGAAAACATACCACATGCTGTTGCATTGCAATGCATCAAGAACTGTTTTAGTGCATTGCATACAATTACGCTGTGAATAGAAGAATTTAATATAACATATATGTTTGTTGCATTGCAAACTGCAAGTTATGCAGTTACATGTGTATTGCATTACAGTAAGTTTTTCCGTTGTGCAATGACGAGATAACACGACAGGTGCTTGTTGCACTACGTTGCATACAAAAACTATTTTTTTCCTTCGTGCATTGAAGAGAAAACAAACCACATATGCTGTTGCATTGCAATGCATCAAGAACTGTTTTAGTTACAGTTTTTTACAGACGCTAGGACACATTTCTCAATACTTAGGTTACTTTTGCAAAACTCTTCACACAGTTCTCCTAACCAACTTTCATCTTGGCAAAGCAGTTCATTTCACATTCAAAATGCACTACAACTACCAAAACACTGTATTCAGGTCTCAAATCAACTTATTCTTTCAGAACACTAGCAAAGGTTGACAGCCGACAAACACACTTTGTCACCCACAAAACAATGACCTGAAAAACACTAACAACATGTAGCATTATACAATGTTTTCTTATGTAAAACAAGGACACATCTCTGTTTATAATTCACTGCAATATATGTTACTGGAATGAATCAGACATGATGCAGAATTTGTCAATTTTTTATGTCGTTTATTTATTTTTATATTTTTTTATAATTCCAAAATACAAGAATTTGTATACACACCATCCACTGATACAGATACAATTCAATTGTTTTTATAGCATTTAATTTTAAGATTTAAAATATATTTTATTAAAATATTACTGTAGGAATGTAGCAAATTGCTGTCTTATTCAGTTTTGTATTATGTTATTGTTTTGAACATAAGTTTAACAGTTTTGAAAACAGTATGTAAGCATGTGCAAATTGGCCTGTACGTACAAAGAGTTTTGGCAGTTGTTGTGTCTGAGTGAGAAAAGAATTCATGAAATTTGAGAGATGTAGTCATTGAATGCATTTTGTGTCAAAGCAATGATAATTGATCCTCAGTTTAGCCCACATAGACTTCTGTTGTGCTCACTGTGTGAAGAGTTTTGCAAAAGTGACCTAAGTATTGAGAAATGTGTCCTAGCGTCTGTAAAAAACTGTAATTGCATACAATAGTTAACTTATTACGTTGTGAATAGAAGAATTTACAGTATTTCACAATTGCTAAAACACATTTCTTGAAACCATCACTCATTTTCTCAAAACATTAAACACAAATCCAATCTTCAAACTAATTTCACAAAACCTCTGACTCTTATGGCAAAATCAAACAAAGCTTTCAGATCATACACACATTAAGCAAAATATAAACACATACAGATCATTCATTAGACACTACATTAAAAAACGTCTCGGGTTACGAGTGTAACCCCTGTTCCCTGAGTAAGGGAACGAGACGCTACGTCAATGACGTGATGGGAACCTTCTGCATTTTGTGTTCGTGAAGCACCTCTGTATCCAACCAATGAGAAGATGTGACGTCAGAGGCGGGTGACGTCACGGACCAGGAAACTATAAAGCATACCCAAAAGCAGAGAACGCCAGCTTCTGGAATATGTCTGAAGCAAGCGCTCCAGGTATGAGGGAGGTACGGCAACGTGACGTAGCGTCTCGTTCCCTTACTCAGGGAACAGGGGTTACACTCGTAACCCGAGACGTTCCCTTTCGTGGGAACTATCGACGCTACGTCAATGACGTGATGGGAACGCTGTCCCAACTACGCCGTATCTTCAAGTGCCTGGCTGCTATCTTGCAAGACCAAGGAACCTGGAGTAGAACTTATATTAAGATTATAAAATCTGATGAAAGTGTGCTGGGATGACCATCCAGCTGCACCACATATGTCGTCCAGTGACACTCCTGACAAAAGAGCTTTAGAAGCGGCCATACCTCTTGTAGAATGAGCTCTAACGGCTAAGGGACATGGCTGTCCCACTGCTTTATATGCAAGTGAGATGGCCTCGACCACCCACTTGCTCATCCTCTGCTTGAATGCTGGGCCCCCCTTCTAGGGGACCCGTAACATACAAATAATTGATCTGTTTTTCTCCACAGGGCAGCTCTGTGGGTGTAGGCATCCAGCGCCCTCACAGGGCAAAGCAGATTACGTTTTTCCTGATCCTGATTTTCAAATGGAGGAGGACAGAAAGCCTCCAGTACAATGGGACCTGGGACTCTAGTGGGGACCTTTGGCACATAGCCCGGTCTAGTATGTAAGAAAGCCTTGATCATACCAGGCGCAAATTCCAAACATGATGGAGCGACTGACAGCGCTTGCAAATCACCAATCCTTTTCAAGGAAGAAATTGCTAACAGAAAGACTGTTTTTAGTGTTAGAAATTTATCTGACACTTCTTCTATTGGCTCGAAGGGAGCCTCAGCTAACCCTTGGAGCACAATAGATAAGTCCCAGGTCGGAGCTTTTGTGCGCACCGAAGGCCTCAACCTCAGTGCACCACGGAGGAAGCGTATAACTAGGGGGTCTCGACCCACCGAGGAGCCCCCTACAGGATTATGATAAGCCGAGATGGCTGCGATATATACCTTCAATGTTGAAGGGGTTAAGCCTTCTGAAAACTTTTCCTGAAGGAATTGTAGCACACAGCTAATAGGAGAGTGGACAGGGTCCGTATTACACTGGCCACACCATGTGGCGAACAGTTTCCATTTATACATATACAGCTTCCTCGTGGAGGGAGCTCTGGAGTGAAGGATGGTCTCCACAACCTCGGTTGGGAGACCAGATTCTATGAGCCTTGCCCCCTCAGAGGCCAGGCCCATAGTTTCCACATTTCCGGGCGGGGATGGAGAATCGTGCCGCCCGCTTGTGACAGGAGATCCTGTCTGAGAGGAAGCTCCATAGGAGAGCCGTGAAGGAGAGATATTAGGTCCGCAAACCATATTCTTGTCGGCCAGTAAGGGGCCACCAGTATTAGGTCGGCCCTCTCCTGGCGAACCTTCTCCAGAACTCCCGGGAGCAATGAGACTGGGGGGAATGCATACAGACGTAGCCTCGGCCACGTCTGTAGCATAGCATCTAGCCCTAGAGGCGCTGGGTGCTCCAGAGAGTACCACAGAGGGCACTGAGTTGACTCCTCTGTGGCAAATAGATCGACTTGAGCTCGACCGTAGACTTTCCATATCAACTCCGCCACCTCGGTGTGGAGTTTCCATTCCCCCGGCCTCGCGCCCTGCCTCGACAGAGCGTCTGCTCCCACATTCAACCGCCCCGGAATATACGCTGCTTTCAATGAAAGGAGTTTTCCCTGGGCCCACAGGAGGATGCGGCTGACCAGATTGCATAGCAGGCGAGACCGCAAACCCCCTTGGTGGTTGATATATGAGACCACCGTGGTGTTGTCCGTGCGGACCAACACATGGTGTCCCCTCAGGTCTGGGAGGAAGTGTTTTAGTGCTAGAAACACCGCCATCATCTCCAGCCGATTTATGTGCCAGGAGAGCTGATGGTCCTCCCAGAGACCCTGAGCTGAGCGACCACTCATGATCGCCCCCCAGCCCGTGAGGGAAGCATCTGTCGTTAGCATTACACGACGACGAGGAGTTCCCAACACGGGTCCTTGGGACAGGAACCAAGGCTTTTTCCACATGACCAGAGCACGAAGGCATCGCCGCGTGACCTTGATCATACGAAAAGGATTTCCCCTCGGGGAAAACCCCTTGGTCCTGAGCCACCACTGTAAGGGTCTCATGTGCAGAAGGCCAAAAGTAACAACGTTGGACGCAGCTGCCATCAGACCCAACAGTCTCTGAAACTGTTTTACAGTGAGTGACTGGCCTAACTTCACCCCGTTCACGGCCCCGAGAATGGAACTCACACGAGCAGGGGTCAATTGCGCCTGCATCGTGGTGGAATCCCAGATTACACCCAGATAATTTGCAACCTGACTCGGGACCAGCACACTCTTTTTGGCATTGAGCCTCAACCCAAGCTTCTTCATGTGTGACAGAACAACATCTCGATGTTGAACTGCTAGACGCTCTGTTTGAGCTAGTATCAACCAATCGTCGATATAGTTCAATACGCGGATGCCCTGGAGTCTCAACGGAGCCAGCGCTGCATCCACGCACTTCGTGAACGTGCGGGGTGATAGAGATAGGCCGAAAGGAAGGACCCTGTATTGGTAAGCTTCGCCCCTGAAAGCAAACCTGAGGAACTTCCTGTGAGAAGGATGGATGGATACATGAAAATAAGCGTCTTTCAGATCTATTGCCACAAACCAGTCCTCGGACCTGATCTGTGGGATAATCTGTTTGAGTGTGAGCATTTTGAACTTCAACTTTTTTACAGATCGATTTAACACACATAAATCTATGATCGGACGCAACCCTCCATCCTTCTTTGGAACAATGAAGTAGCGGCTGTAAAAGCCTGACATTTTGCTGGGAGGAGGAACCCTCTCTATAGCTCCTTTTTGCAAAAGCGTCGTAACTTCTTGTTCCATCACCAGAGACTGCTCTGGGGCTACCACTGTGTGGAGAACCCCATTGAACTTGGGCGGTCGAGAACCGAACTGAATTCTGTAACCCTGTTGTATCATGAGCAGCACCCATTTTGAAATGTTCGGGAGACGTTTCCATTCTTCCATATATTCTACTAAGGGAACCAGTCTCTCGAGACTGGTCTCTGGTGTTTTTTGAGCACTTGGCTCGGCGCACCGGCAGACAAACGAATCGAGCGCTGACCGATCCCCCTCGGAGGATTGGTGGAGACCGCTGCGCCCTGACGCACACTGGGTGGCAGGGTTGGCAGGACGGCCTCCTGAGGGCACCGGGGTAGAACGGGCGCCCGAGATGATAACTGAATTACCCCGGAGGGGACTGCCCTCAAAGGTCCCAAATGACTGGCGTCAGGACCTTTTCTTGGAAGCCTTCCGGGAGATAATGACGGTCCTCAGATCCGCCCTACCCCCAGAAGGCTTCGCCTGTGCTGACCGCCCCGGTCCCCAAGCTTTCTGCGGGGGAGCCCGGGTGGCCACACTGGCTTTCTGCTGCGCCCTGTGCTCCGAGGAGCTGGCTATCGGCCGAGACTGCTCCCGCCCAGCAGTCTCGGGGGGATGAGAGCGACGGGGGAGAAGCCTTTGAAACGCCGCTGACTGTTTGCGTGTCTCCTGGAACCTGTCGACGACAGATGTCACTGCGTCGCCGAACAGGCCAGCAGGAGACAGCGGCGCGTCCATCAGGACGTTTTTATCCTTCTCTTTTATATCGGATAAATTAAGCCATAGATGCCTCTCCGTGGCCACCAGGGCTGCCATAGAACGGCCGATTGATTTGGCCATCTCCTTGGTGGCCCGGAGAGCTAGATCTGTCGCCTTTCTGAGTTCATGTATGGCTTCAAATGATGCTTCCCCGCTCTCATCTATTTCCCCCAGCAGGTCGGCTTGGTAAGCCTGCAAGATAGACATTGTATGCAGGCATGCCGCCACCTGACCTGCCGCCGAATAAGCCTTGCCCACTAAGCTGGAGGTTGTTTTTAATGGCTTAGTGGGCAACGTCGGGGTCTTAAGGGATGACGCAGACTCGGGAGAGAGATAGCTGGCGAGCGTCTCTTCCACCCGAGGCATCGTCCCATAGCCGTGGTGTTTCAGCCCCATGATGTTACTGTATAATGACGTTTGGGGGCTGTAAACACGGTATTGTACTGGTCTCTTCCACGACCTCGACACCTCGGTGTGGAGGTCGGGAAAGAACGGCAGACCCCGACGCTGGGGTAGTGACCGTGCTGGAAGAAATCTTTCATCGAGTTTGCTCTTAGGCTGAATTTCACTTTTCTCTGCGGGCCAGTCTATTTTTAACTTTTCAACTGCCCGGGTCACTACCTCCAAAAGCTCCTCGTACGCTGGAGATGAGGATGGCGGTCCCTCATCTCCTTCTCCGACACCCTCCACATCAACCTCCTCGGAGGAAGATATGTTGAGTGCCGGTATCTCTCTCCGGGGGGAAGAAACCGCAGCGCGTGCTTCCGCCACCAGAGGAGAGACACTGGGTCTAGCAGGTAAGGGGAGCGATAGGGCAGAGCCCGTCTCTCCCCCTCTGCTAAATCCATTTGTGAACCCCACGAGTGCAGCCTTCGCCGTGCCTCAGCAGCAGCGGGACCGGACCCGCGGGGAACACTCGCCGCGGCGCCCTCCTCAAAGAGCGCCCGGCGTGAACGCAGCACTCTGAGAGTGAGCCTCTCGCAATGTACACAGACAGCTCCCTCGAGAGCTGCCTGTGCATGCTCAACTCCCAGGCATTTTACACACATTTCATGTGTATCCCCGTCCGTAATGAAGCGCGGACAGGGAGGAGCACACTTTGTAAATTTCTGCTGCTTTTCCGCCATTTATATATATATTTGTCTTATTTTGTGTTATGAAACTCTTGTCCTCGGACGAAGAGATCAGTGTGTGCAATGTGTGCAGAGACAAACAACAGTAAATAAGACAGACAAGATACAGATAGCGCTTGCTGAAGACAACAGAAGCTGGCGTTCTCTGCTTTTGGGTATGCTTTATAGTTTCCTGGTCCGTGACGTCACCCGCCTCTGACGTCACGTCTTCTCATTGGTTGGATACAGAGGTGCTTCACGAACACAAAATGCAGAAGGTTCCCATCACGTCATTGACGTAGCGTCGATAGTTCCCACGAAAGGGAACGGAAAACACAACATCCAGAACATGAGGTTACAGAAAAAAAAGTATATTGTAACTCAGTAAACACATTTTGCCATTACATAAAATGTATAGAAATCACAAGTAATGTGAATTTAAAGTATACTGTATGTACTGCAAGTACAGTATTATATTCAATATTATATATTATTGAATGTCTGTATATACAGTACTTACATACTGCAAACATACAGCAGTCTAAATGCAAATGACTAAAAGGTCAAAGAAAACTCTGTATGAAAAGCATGACACAGTACACACACACACACACACACACAAAATAAAGTTCAGAGTCAGTGAGAGATTCATTCTGCTTCAGCATCACGTCTTCATGTTGGGTCCGGCCTAAATCAAGTCAAGTCACCTTTATTTCAATTGCAATTTATACTACACAGATACTAGTCTAGTCTAGTCTAGTATAGTATAGTCAGAGCCATAGAGAGACAGAGTTGCGACAACGGAAGTTCAAAACGCTTGATCGTCACGTGATTCGTGTAGCCTTCAGATAGTTCCAGGAAGTGCTTCGGCGGCAATTCAAAATGATAGGGTTAGAGAGACAGAACCGTGCTTTTTGGTAATTTGTAGTCAATAAATGCATCGGTTTACAATATTTATGTAATACACCGACATGTGAATGTAGTATGTGTATGTAGTTACAGCAATGTTGTTTTTAAAAGCTGCTAATATTTGAGGATTAGTGTTGTCAACCAGCGTTGCCTGCCTTGTTAACATATTTCTGGCTAACATTACCTTGTTTAAAGATCGCGTTGCAGTTGTTTTTAAGTATTTTTATGTTTTTAAACTTGTTTGTTAGTTAAGGGCAATTATGTCATGTTCACTATGGTTTCACAGGGACAGGAGACCTGCAGGTGACAGGTGATTGCCTTTAAAAACCCATTGCAAATAAGTGAAATGTAAAATTTAATTAAGTGAAATTTAATTACAGTATTTCACAATTGCTAAAACACTAAACCCCATTCTCTGAACCCAGTGCTCAGTGGCCTAAACCCATTTGTCGAATCAGTCACTTTGTAGGCAAAACCTTAAACAAGTTCAGGTAGTTAAGACACTGTTTGCAAATCTCATCCACTCTTTTTGCAAAACTCTAAACACATTCTTACTCACTAAAACACATTTTGCACTGTGTTGCAAAATGGTAAATACATGTGGCAAAAGTTAAACACAACTACAACACAGTTGTCATCCTTTAAACACAATGACTCAAAATTATTCACACTTATTTCTAATGAAGTGATCAAATCAACTGTATAAAATATAGGTCAGTTCAGAGTGCACAGGTGACACAGGTGCTGAATGATGATACCAACAATAGATGGAAACAATCTGAAAAGTAGAGGAGGAAGAGTATGTGTAAGAGGATGATGAGGAGAAAGAGCAAGGGGTGTGGAGACAAGGCTGTCAAGGCTGGATCCGGCACAGGTTTTTCCCTTTGCCTGGCAAGAAATGACATGCCTGTGATGTGGAAAATGTCCTCAACAATATTCAATAATATTCAACAATATTATTGATCTGACAGTACTGACATTATAGGATGAGAACTGAACTAAGCTAGCCTAGATGATGACATCACTGTTTTCTGCAGAACTGCTTTATAGAGGAAAATAATTACAGTAATTTACATAATAATTTGATGATCTTTAAACAATGTAAGTGAATCAACACTGAACTGACTTCAGCTGAACAATGACACTATTTTCTTTTAGAGCTGTACAGCCAAAATGAACCCTCTTTGCATTACTGATCACCATGTACCTGTTATCACTGTAAAGCTGCTTTGACTATACTATACTCAGAGCCATATAGAGAGAGAGTTGCGACAACTCCATAGACTCCAATGGAACGGTTTTTTACAGCAATGGTGGCTCGTGGAGCCTCTCAATAGTTCCCGGAAGTAGCAGCCGCGCCGTAGAGTTACAGCAGAACAGACCGCTTCTGATGTACTTTTAAAAGGTAAGCCGTTTAAATTATAAGATTTTATATTATCAGTACATCTGAATCAAATTAACTTGTGTATTAAAACATGCTAGCTGATATTGCTCACTAAAAGAATAGTTTCAAGGGATGTTATCAGATAGTAGATTAGATAATAGATTAAAACAGCTTATTCATCGTTGTGTAATTAGAGAAAAAGGCTTCTAAACGTAGTTAAATATAACTTTGGGGCTTGTGGTGGGTGAAAGTGGTAAAATGAGAATATCCTTATTCCTTATTAATTGTACAACCCAGGTGAAAAAATACTATAATAAACAGTATAGTGTTTTTGAACCATACTATAGTGAATTGTAGTATACTGTATATATTATAGTATTTACAACATGTTGTTAATGAATGCTACAGCATACTGCAGTATAGTGAACTGATAAACTGTAATAAATACTGTAGTATACTTTAGTTTTTTTACTACAGTATACTGTAGTGTATATTGTAGTATAATATACCCTAAAGTTGTAGAGAACTTAGTACAGTATTGGGTAACGTAATTTGTTTATATTACTATAGTTGTTATATTATCACAGCAACTATAGAATTACCAATTAATTCAAGTACTTTACTATAGTATGGTTCAAAAACACTATGGTATTTACTATAAATTACTATAGTATTTTTTTTACCTGGGAATAAAGAAAAAAAAAATCCTTATTTTAGAATTTATATTTGAGAATGTATACATTGTGATTCTGTTGACTGTCTATTATGTGTCAGCTCAGCTGATTTTTGGATTGATGGGGAGAGGGAAGTTTATATGTGAGATTAAAAAAACAATGCTTAAAAGCAGCAAAAAAAAAAAAATTATATGTATATATATATATATATATATATATATATATATATATATATATATATATATATATAGGCTAAATGGGAAATCATACTAAATACCAAAACTGTATATTATATACTACAACTGTATTTAATTTCTCCCATTTTGTTTCCTTTTATCTTGCTTTCCATACAAGCACAAAGGGGATTCAGATCCTGAAGACTCCATGCAATGATGCTGCACCCTCACCGTCTCTGCTCCTTGGATTTTGCAAGCTTTTCCTTGCTCCTTATTTTATAAACCTTTAATAAACATAAACGTTGTGTTGTTTTTTGTTAAAAAAAAGGGCAGATACTACGGTGGCCCAGTAGTGCACAACACAACGAAATTAAAAAAGCAAACATAAGTTCACAACACAACGAAATCGAGACACAACACAACAGAATCGAGCCACAACACAACGGAATAAAGCCACAACACAACGAAATCGAGCCACAACACAACGGAATAAAGCCACAACACAACGGAATCAAGCCACAACACAACGGAAATGCTCCCGACCACTAGGGGGCTCTCAGAGCTCGGTAAAGTTAGTTTTCCTTGCCACTGTTCTATAGAGTCGGCAGTAATATCAATACCACGATTAGTTTAAACAGTATGTAACCACTGCATATCGACATGAAATATTAATTCAATATCACCTACGTGCAAAATAGCTTCATATTTAGGCCTATACTTGTGAATGATTTGACGCGCTACCACGGCGCATGATGAAGGGAACGTCTGCCAATCCCACTAAGTGGTTAAAACGTATAATTTGTATTCATTAAAATTACTTTTAACATTTAAAAACAGACATATTCAAATTCCAAAGCTTGTCAGTCTTACCAACAGGAACTAACAACCTTTGGAATTTGAACATGTCTGTTTTTAAATGTTAAAAGTAATTTTAATGAATACAAATTATACGTTTTAACCACTTGGTGGAATTGGTGGATGTTCCCTTTATCATGCGCCGTGGTATCGCGTCAAATCATTCACAAGTATAAATATGAAGCTATTGTGAACGTAGTTGATTTTTAATTAATATACCATGTCGATATACAATGCTTACATACTTAAAACTAATCATGGTATTGATATCTTTGTAAAACTGTCGACTTTATAGAACAGTGGCAAGGAATAGTAATATTACCTAGCTCTGAGAGCCCCCAAGTGGTCGGGAGCATTTCCGTTGTGTTGTGGCTTGATTCCGTTGTGTTGTGGTTTAATTCCGTTGTGTTGTGGCTTTATTTCGTTGTGTTGTGGCTTGATTCCGTTGTGTTGTGGCTTGATTCCGTTGTGTTGTGGCTTGATTCCGTTGTGTTGTGGTTTAATTCCGTTGTGTTGTGGCTTATTCCGTTGTGTTGTGGCTTATTCCGTTGTGTTGTGGCTTTATTTCGTTGTGTTGTGGCTTGTTTCCGTTGTGTTGTGAACTTATGTTTGCTTTTTTAATTTCGTTGTGTTGTGCACTACTGGGCCACCGTAAGATACACCTGTATATAATTAACACACAACTTGGCACACAATCTTTAGTTCTATTTAGATTGCTCCTGCTGACTTGAACATAACTTTCTCCTTTCTGTGACAGTGGGGAAACCATGCATTCATACTGCTTTCTCTGAACAACTGCATAATCCTAATGCAGCACTGCAAACCATAGCAGAGACTACAAGAACATTTAGGAAAGGACAGACGAAGTGCTTGACATGCAGCTTATTATAAATTTATAAATCCATTGCACTAAATCAAGTGCAAACGTCAATGTGTGTGTATAATCATGTTTTATTTTAGAATTGAATATATTGTGTATGAATATATATAGTAATACGTGAATGGGGTTCATAAGAATTGTTAACATTAAGATTATAGTTTTTCTCGATTGCTTAAACACTATAACCAGGCTTTTGAACTAAAATTTCAAAACCATAACGCCATTTATCAAAAAGCACACCCATTTCCCTAAACTATAAACACTATTCCCCTGTTTTGACACATGAATCAGATTTGTTGAACCGTCACTGCAAAACTCTAGACACAAATCCCTTAATTTCTCATTACCTTAGACCATGTTGTCATTTAGAAAGCACTAGCGTTCAATATTGTTCACTCAAGTCAGCATAGCTTGAGCTCAATTAGCTCACAGTTAGCACACAGTTACCCATGTGGTACACACTAAGAGTCAAAATTTATCACACACCAATCAGAACCTTCAATAGAGAGATAAAAGAGCCCGAGTCAGTTCATTCAGTTTTGGAACAATGAATCCAGAGAGACGTGATTGAGAAGGTCAAGGACAACAGAGAGGAGGAGGAGGAGGATGAGCAAGAGCAGAGGAAGAGGACAAGGATGAGGATGAGGGGCAAGGAGACAAGGAGTCTCAGATGAAATTCTTTCCACTAGTTGACCATGTCCTTGTCTATGGTATAACTATGAGGGAGGATGAGTTCAGCTAAACTTAAGTTGCTTCACCCTTGCCTCGATCATAAGAACCTTCAGGAAGGAAAACAGGCAGGTGTACCTCACTCTACTGTGCATCTGTACACATGCATCAAATTGCCTTATCTTTATCTGTATGAGATAAAGTTTCTGTCTGCTTCCATTTAGTAAAAAAAAGCATGTATTACAGTAATCAGTACTTCTGTTTTTGTAGGACACAGAGACGATGGAATGGAAGAAACCTGACTAGACATTTCAGCTGATGCGTGCCAGGGGTGGATCAGGCATGCAAGAGGATCCCCCCCCCCCCCGCTGCCTGGATAGGACCAGTGCAGCCTGTGATGTTGACGAGATTCTCTGACCTGTCCCAGAGCAAAGATGTGATGCTGGGGCAGAATATTTTTGTTGTTGTTTGTTGTATTGTACTGTACAGTACATTAAAGAACACGTGTTCATCATGTGAAAAGTAACTTGAGGGAGACAAACACAAGCAACACAACTTATTACTGTTTATGGTTTTTGTAGTATTGTTTTGAATTTATTTCACCAATGTGTAAGACTATGTTGTAGTGTGTGTGTTTCTGAGGGCTTGTGTGTGATGTCTGAGGGCAAACTTTGGTTTTTCAGCGAGAGTGAATAGTTTTGAGTGTAGAGCTTCATTTTGACCTGAAAATAGGATGTTTGGGGAATCGGGTGAGACGTTATGGATTTGTGTTTACTGTTTTGAGAAAATGAGGCATAGTTTAAAGAAATGTGTTTAAGCAATCGAGAAAAACTGTAACATACGCTGTGAATATAAGAAATTAATATAAAATATCTGTTGCATTGCAAGTTATGCACTGTTTCCTTACATTATATACAATAACTAATGTATTCTTTCTGCATTGAAGAGCTAACACAAAAAACGTTGTGTTGCGATGAATTTACTAATTTATTGAACTGATGTAACTTAAACCGTTGTGCATTGCAGAGATAACGTGCATTCCATTGTAGTAACTTAATCCGTATTGCAGTGAAGAGATAACACGACAGGTGCTTGTTGCACAGCGTTGCATACAAGAACCAACTCTTTCATTTGTGCTTTTCTGAAGAGAAAACAAATCACATATGCTGTTGAATTGCGATGAATCAAGAACTGTTTCAGTGAATTGCAAACAATATTTAACTTATGTTGTCCCTAGAAGAAAAACAAAACAGGTACTTTTTGCGCTGTGTTGCATACAAGAACTTTCCTTTTTGCATCGAAGAGAAAACAAATCACATATGCTGTTGCATTGCAATGAATCAAGAGCTGTTTCAATACATTGCATACAATAGTTAACTATGAATAGATAAAATTAATATAAAATATATGCGGCTGCATTGCAGCTTGTAAGTTATGCACTGTTTCCCCTTTACCCTAAGAACTAATGCATTCCTCCTGCATTGAAAATATAACACAAAAGACGTTGTGTTTCGATGAATTAACTAATTCATCCGTTATGCAGAGATAACACATAACACATACATTGAATTGCAGTAACTTAATCGGTTTTGCAGTGAAGAGATAACACGACTGGTGCTTGTTGCACTGCATTGCATAGAAGTAACTATTCCCTTTGGGCACTGAAGAGAAAACTAATCACATATATGGTGTTGCGATGAAAGAACTATCTCTTCCGTTATGCTCTGAGATATAACACATAACACATTGCATCGCATAACATTATGTTTTGCAGAGAAGAGATAACACGACAGGTGATTGTCGCACAGCGTTGCATACAAGAACTAACTATTTCCTTTGTACATTGAAGAAAAAACAAATTACATATGTTGTTGCAATGCAATGCATAAAGAACTGTTTCAGAGCATTGCAAACAATAGTTAACTTATTACAGTTTTTTACGATTGCTTAAGCACAATTTTGAAAACAGGGCCCGGTTTGTCAAAACACTACACACAATTAACACAACCCTACACCAAAGTAGCACAACACTTCAGATCATTTGCAAAATGAAACACTTCATTCAAAACTTTACATTAATTTAACAAAACCCAACTTTGACACCGTATGGAACACACATGGTTCATACATTCTGATTCTGTTTGATTCATTTACACACTGCTGTGCTCAATCTTAAACTCTTGTAACTTTTATACTTTTCTAATTATATAGTCTGGGTTTGAGATATTGTTAGAGTAAAGTACATGAATATATATATATATATAAAAACACAAGATCAGTACTGCACATTGATGAAAATAATTATTTCTCACCATATTGTAAAACCATTCAATACATCAATGCCTTTCCAAAGGTTATATTTTGCACTGAAAATTAGAACATATTCTAAATATAATATATTACACGAACAAAAATATTTTTGGAGACAAAACACCAAAGCATCATCTCTTGGCCTAGCTGGATCTGGCCATAGCGCTTCATCCACATCTCAGGCGATGTCCTTTCACGCAAGACAGCGAGGGAAGAATCTTCTTGAAAGGTGAATCCATCCTTGCACAGATCCTGCATCAGTTCGGTCAGGCCTTCTCCATGGCTTGAATGGGGCATATCCTGACACAGGGCTGGAGATTGTAAACCTTCCATGCCAAAAAAACAAACAAACAAACAAACAAAAAACTCCTCAATGGGTTTAAGGAAGGGACTGTATGGTGGGATGTATTGGAGTGAAAATTGTGGATGCTAATGAAACCAGTTTTTTGACCAGGGCAGATAGGTGGAAATTTACATTGTCCCATATGACAGTGTATCTCATCTGCTTTGCATCCATTTGGTCTTCTGCTGTGACGATTTTGTGCAGTCTGTCTAAAATGTGAATATGTGGGCCGTGTTGTAAGAGCCTAAGTTGGCATGCAGGTGGAGGACCACATTCTGTGTGATTGCAACATACATTGGGATGTTACCACCGCGTTGGCCCGGGACATTCAAAATGATTCAAAATTATGTTTCTCCCTCTCCCTCTTACTGCAACATTGCCTTTCATTTTGTTGAAGACTCATAAACTCACATTTTGCCTTTTTATAGTACTATAGCACCTGATTGTTGAGTTTACAGTTAAGCACCCAAGTGTCTTCACACCTGATGGCTGTGTTTGATCAATTGGTTTATAGGGGTGGTATTTTGGACAGCAGTGTCTTGAAATGGCAAAGAAGTGACATTATGTTAGATTTCTGTGTCTAATGTAGAGAAGTGTGTTTAGTGTTGTGCAAAACAATGTGTGTAGTGTTTTGCAAAAAGTGTGAGGCTGAGAATGTGCTTATAGTTGTGCAGATCTGTCTTTGTGTTTTGCTCCTTGAGTGTAAGGTTTTGCTAATTGTGGGAAAAGTTTAATTTTAGTGTGTAAGCAATCGTAAAAAACTGTATGTTGTGCATAGAAGAAATTGATATAGCACATGTGCTGTTGCATTGCAATGCATACAAGAACTAACATGTAATTTACATACTGTTTACTTGCATTGTATAGGAACTAACTTATTCCTTATGCATTGAAGAGATAACACTTAACATATGCGGTGTTGCGATGAATTAACTAACTCATCCGTAATGCATTGAGATTTAACACATAAAATGTGCATTGCATTGCAATGCATCAAGAACTGTTTCAGTGCATACAATAGTTAACTTATTACGCATTGCATAGAAGAAATTGATATAACACATGTGCTGTTGCATTGCAACTTGTAAGTTATGCAATCTTTCCTTACAATGTATTTACACTGTATACAAGAGCTAATGTATTCCTCCTGCATTGAAGAGATAACACATAACACATACATTGAATTGCAGTAACTTAAACCGTTGCATAATGCAGAGATAATACATAGCATGTGTTTTCCATTGCAGTAACTTAATCCGTTTTGCAGTGAAGAGATAACACGACAGGTGCTTGTTGCGCTGCGTTGCATACAAGAACTAACTCTTTCCTTTGTGCATTGAAGAGAAAACAAATCACATGCTGTTGCACTGCAATGAATCACGAACTCTTTCAGTGCATTGCATATAATAGTTATCTTATTACGCAGAAGAATTAATATAAAATATATGCTGCTGCATTGCAGCTTGTAAGTTATGCACTGTTTCCCCTTTCCCCTAAGAACTAATGCATTCCTCCTGCACTGAAAAAATAACACAAAAGACGTTGTGTTGTGATGAATGAACTAATTCATCCGTTATGCACTGAAGAGATAACACATAACACATACATTGAATTGCAGTAACTTAACCCGTTGTGCAATGCAGAGATAACACGACAGGTGTTGCACTGCATTGCATACAAGAACTAACTCTTTCCTTTGTGCATTGAAGAGAAAACAAATCAAATATGCAGTTGTATTGCAATGAATGCAAGAACTAACTGTTTCATTGCATTGCACACAATAATTAACTAATGTTGAGCATAGAAGAAATTAATATAATATATATTGCTGTTGCATTTCAATGCCTTCAAGAAATAGAAATAGAAAGAGAAAACACATCACATTGTATTGCAATGCTTAAGAACTAACATGTGAATTATGCACTGTTTAATTTGCATTGTATACAAGAACTAATTTATTCCTTATGCTTTTAAGAGAAAACATAAAATACGTGATGTTACAATGAATGAACTCATCCATTGTGCATATATCTAACTTAACCAGATGTGAATAGAAAAGATAACACATATGATTCTGTTGCAGTAATAAATAAATACAAAAACTAAATCGTTTAGTTTGTGCATAGAGGAGATAACTTATGTGCATTGCATTTCCTACACGAGACAACAATGTATAAAGGGATCCATATAAGGTATGCACTTTTTCATTGCATTCTACACAACAATTATTTTAATTTGTTGTGCCGTGATGAAAAACATATAAGTAACATTGCCATCGTTGCATTGCAATAAATACATTAACTAATTAATTTCGTCTCTGCATTGAAGAGACATTCTCATGGACTCCTTCTAATGTAACATCAGCCATTCAGACAAAGCTATCAGCTATTAGACAAAGTGAACATATAACTGGGAAAAATTATTCCTCGGTCTTGAACTTTCTATAAAAACGACTTGACTTTATCTGATATTGAATCAGTCAGTTCTGGCCTTAGTCCACATTTGACCGACTGAACAAATTTCTGGCCAAAGAGTTCTTGATCATGAACTTTCTATACATACTCATTCTGATTTTACTTCTGCCATACATGAGCCATTGTTTGACCTACAGACCATATTTCTGGCAAATTGGTCCTCAATCATGAACTGTTTATACAAACTCATTGACACTTTCTGATGATATGTCAGCCATAGAAAAAAGGATTTTTGAACTAATGGACATTTGAACTAGTGAACTTTTTTACATTACTCTTGACTCCTACTGATGTTGCTTCACCAAAACAGAAGTCAACATTAGACCTACTGAACATTTTTCTAGGCAAAGAAAATTGGATATTAAACTTTTTATATATACTCTTTAATGCCTTCTGATATTAAATCAGCTATACAGAAGTCCATGTTTGAATTACTGAACATATTTCTGGCAAATTGGTCCTCGATCATGAACTGTTTATACAAACTCATTGACTCCTTCTGATGTTATGTCAGCCATAGAGTATTGCATATTTGACCTAAAGGACATATTTCTGGCCAGTACTCAATCTTGAACTTTCTACTTTCCTCAATGATGAAAATTCTATACATATATTCTATACTCATCGACTCCTCATCAGCCAGACAGACGTCAATGTTTGACCTACTGAACATATTTCAGGCAAATTGGTCCTCGATCATGAACTGTTTATACAAACTCATTGACACTTTGTGATGATACGTCAGCCATAAAGAAAAAGATATTTGAACTAATGGACATAGGTTTATTCAATCTGTCACGGAATGCACAGACACAAGATGTTAAGATCCAAGCGCAGCATTTATTATAGGGAAATCCAAGGTCGTAAATCCAAAAACAGGCAAGGGTCAAACTCCACGTAAACAGTCCACAAAAACAAAAAGCCAGGAATACAAAAGTGCACGTAACAAAAACAACGAACCACAAACAAAAGTAAAAACAACTGAGTATAAATAGACAGACACTAATGAATAAACACAAAACAGCTGAGTGCAATGAAATGAGGATAATGAGTCCAGGAGGTGAATTATGGGTGATGTAGTCAAAGGTGAACAAAAGTCCATGTTGGAGTGCCCTCTGGTGGCTAAACAGGACACTCCAACTCATGATCATGACAGTACCCCCTCCCTACGGAGCGGCTACCAGACGCTCCATGAAACAAAGGCTGGGGCTGCGGCAGGACAAACGGCGGCAGGAGGTCTGGCGGCCTGGGCGGCGAGGGCAGGGCTGACCAAGGGTGCTCCGTGGCTGTATCAGGGAGAGCGGGCAGCTCGGTGACGGCCTCCGTGGCCATATCAGGGAGAGCAGGCAGCTCGGTGACGGCCTCCATGGCCATATCAGGGAGAGCGGGCTGCTCTGGGACGGCAGCGGGCTCGGGCTGCTCTGGAGCGGACTCACTGGCTGGAGCGGGCTCTGGAGCGGACTCACTGGCTGGAGCAGACTCACTGGCTGGAGCGGACTCACTGGCTGGAGCGGACTCACTGGCTGGAGCGGGCTCTGGAGCGGACTCACTGGCTGGAGCGGACTCACTGGCTGGAGCGGGCTCTGGAGCGGACTCACTGGCTGGAGCGGACTCACTGGCTGGAGCGGGCTCTGGAGCGGACTCACTGGCTGGAGCGGACTCACTGGCTGGAGCGGGCTCTGGAGCAGACTCACTGGCTGGAGCGGACTCACTGGCTGGAGCGGACTCACTGGCTGGAGCGGGCTCTGGAGCGGACTCACTGGCTGGAGCGGGCTATGGAGCGGACTCACTGGCTGGAGCGGGCTCTGGAGCGGACTCACTGGCTGGAGCAGATTCACTGGCTGGAGCGGACTCACTGGCTGGAGCGGGCTCTGGAGCGGACTCACTGGCTGGAGCGGGCTCTGGAGTACTATGCTGAAATATGCTGAACATATTTCAGGCAAATTAGACCTCAAGCTTGAACTTTCTATACATTCTCATGGAGTCCTTCTGAATTTATTTCAGCCATACAGAAGTCCATATTAGACCTACTTAAAAAAAAAATTGTCCCAAGAGTCCTCAATCATGAACTTTCTATTCATACTCATTGCCTCACTCTGATGTTACTTCAGCCATACATGAGCCATTGTTTGAAATAATGAACATATTTTTGGCAAACTGGTCCTCAATCATGAACTGTTTATACAAACTCATTGATACTTTCTGACGATACGTCAGCCATAGAGAACTGGACATTTGAACTAATGGATACTATATGTTTATTCGATCTTGAACTTTTTTACATTATTATTGACTCCTACTGATGTTGCTTCACCCATATAGAAGTCAACATTAGACCTACTGTAAATATTTCTGGGCGAATAAAATTGGATATTAAACTTATATATATATATATATATATATATATATATATATATATATACTCATTAACACCTTCTGATATTAAATCAGCTAAACAGAAGTTCATGTTTGACCTATTGAACATATTTCTGGCAAATTAGTCCTCGATTATGAACTTTCTATACATACTCATTGACTCCTTTTGAAGATACGTCAGCTAAAGAGTATTGCATATTTGATCTAAAGGACATATATCTGGCCAACGAGTACTTAATCTTGAACTTTCTACTTTGAACTTTTGAACGTTTCATACATTACTATTATGTT